>NC_021165.2:58715512-58738163 GCF_000331145.2 Cicer arietinum | reverse complement strand
GATTCTATGCTTGGGGAAATACAAGAGATTATGAAAACAAATAAATATGCAAATTGTTATTCTGAAATGGAAACAATTATTACTGCAAGATGGACCAAAATGAATTATACCATCCATTGTTTAGGTTTTGCATTAACCCCTAGATTTTATGATACTCATTATCTTTCTACACCTGCCCCTGGAGGTATAGCTAGAAAAGCTCCAAACCAAGATAAGGAAGTAGTGACTGCAGTTATGCAAGCTTTTGAAAAAATATCAGAAAATGCGGAGGAACAAAAACTACTACGTGATCAGTTTGCTATATTTCAGACAAAAAAGGAATATATGCAATGTCTGCAGCTCAATTAGATGCTGTAACCATGGATTCTATTGATTGGTGGTCAATGTATGGATCTGAAACTCCTGAACTAGCAGAGGTGGCAAAAAAAGTATTATCTCAACCAATAAGTAGCTCTTCTGTTGAAAGAACTTGGAGTACTTATTCATATATCCATAATGTAAAAAGAAATCGGCTTAATTGTGCAAGAGCAGACAAATTGGTTTATATTCACTCAAATATTCGCTTACAGTCACAATTTTCTGATAGCTACAAGAATGGTCCTTTCAAAAAATGGGATATGAATCATGATGACACTTGTTTGGAAGAATCTTCTGGAGTACTTCAAGACCTTAGCTGGGAATTAGATGAAGAAATGGATGGAGGAGTGGATGATCAGAGAAATGTAATTAGGGGAGCTTCTATCAAAAGAGGAAGAAAAAAAAATAAGAATTGAGATTTTATTTTAGCACATTGTATTTGTCAAAGTAGTTGATATAAAAATATTGTTAAAGTTAATTTTTATTGATGATAATCATATTTTTTATCATTTAATTTGTTCTTTTATAATTAAATTAATTTTATTTTTTTTTAATTTTAACGTACCGATTTATATATTAAAACGTACCACGAACCGAAACAACGTACCAACTATGTATACCCCCCACGTACCGAATACTTTGAAGGTTACGTACCGCGTACCCGAATCCGTACCACGTACCAAAGAGAATTGCGAACCAGGTGACTATGGTCCATTCCCATCCTCATATAAAAAAGTCTATATTTTGGTGGCAGTAGATTATGTCTCCAAATGGGTTGAAGCAGTTGCTACTCAAACTAATGATTCAAAACAGGTCATCACATTTATCAAGAAGAACATCTTTGCCCGTTTTGACGTACCTCAAGCTTTGATTAGTGACGATGGCACTCACTTTCTAAACCGAAAAATGGAATACCTTCTGAGGAAATATAATATGCGTCATAGGGTGGCAACCCCATATCACCCACAAACTAGTGGGCAAGTTGAAGTATCCAACAGACAGCTCAAGCAAATTCTTGAAAAAACAGTGAATGTCTCACGAAAATATTGGTCAACGAAACTTGATGATGCACTTTGGGCCTACCGAACAGCTTTTAAAACCTCCCTTGGTATGTCGCCGTATCAAATCGTGTATGGTAAAGCCTGTCATTTGCCGCTCGAACTGGAGCATCGAGCATTTTGGGCGACGAAATACTTGAATTTTGACTTGGTTAAGGCAGGCGAATCAAGAATTCTGCAGCTTCACGAGTTAGAGGAGTTCTGGAATTTCGCATATGAGAACACTAAAATATATAAAGAAAAAACCAATAAATGGCATGACAACAAAATTAAATTCAAGGAATTCCAAGAGGGAGACATGGTTCTTCTATTCAACTCAAGATTGAAGTTGTTCCCAGGAAAACTAAAGTCAAGATGGTCGGGCCCTTTCAAGATAATCAAGGTATTTCCATATGGGGTTGTGGAGTTGAAAGACACACACTCAAATCGGAACTTTAAGATGAATGGACAAAGGTTCAAATCTTATTTAGGGGCAGAGTCAAAACCTTTGATGGAGTCCATCCATCTGATCAACACTTGAAGGGCGGAATGTCAAGCTCAAGACACTAAACGAGCGCTTATTGGGAGGCAACCCAATTTTATATCCTTTGCAACGTATTTATTTATTGCATTTCAGATTTATTTTACTCCATTTAGTTCCAATTTTAGTCTCTAATTGCTAGTTCTCTTAGTTTTGATGTTTAGTATAAGCAAGGAATCAAAAAGATGTGTTGAGAAGCGATTGTACAGCTCCAAATGACATAACACGCTTCCAAGCGCGCCTGAAGCGCTTTTTCCAGGTGTTGCTACTGTCAACGCGCGCCTAAAGCGCGCCCAAGCGCGCATGAAGCGTTTTTTCCAGGTATTGTCACTGTCGATGCGCGCCTGAAGCGCTTTTTCCAGCATTTGCTACTATAATCGCGCGCCTGAAGCACGCCCAAGCGCGCCTGAAGCGCTTTCTCCAACAATTGCCACTGTAACCGCGCGCCTGAAACGCGTCCAAGCGCGCCTGAAGCGCTTTTTCCAGGTATAGCCACTGTGCACGTGCGCCTGAAGTGCGCCCAAGCGCTTTTCACGGCTATGTTTTTAAAACCCCTATCTTGTCACTCAAAACTCCCCTTCTTCATTAGCACTCTCCAAACCCTCCTCCATTATCATCAAAGGTCAGTATCCACCTCTTCATTATCACTCTCCAAACCCTCCTCCTTCATCTCAAGTAAGTTTTCCTCCACTTTCCAACATTCTTTCATCCTCAAGCAAGTTTCCTCAATGTGGGTTCTTTACATTCGAATTGGTGCTAGTATTAGAAATTGTTCATACATGCATGTTGATTTTCTGAGATTGAATGGGTGATTATGTTGTATATAGGTGAACTGTTCATGTGTTTTATAACTGCACTCCAATTGTTTGTTAAAATGGCACAACCACTTTTGCACCTTAAGGACCACAAAATATATACTGCACTCAAACTGTTTGTTAAAATGACATCCAATGTATATGCACTATTATCATTTACAATTTTGTTGGACTAACCCAGGGCCATTTAAGCTATTATTTTTCCAAGAGGGATCATGCTTAAATTGATTGTCTCTGACTTGAAATATTTTGAACCCTGGGTGTGAATACTTGTTTTACAGGACCTAATGGCAACCCAAAAAGCAAAACGAACTAAGGTCGCAAGTACATCTTCCGCCCAACCGCACAATACATTTTTATTCAAGACGATGGCAACACAATAATTTCATGCCAAACTCCCTGCAGTCAAGAAGTTTGTGAGTGAGAAAAACTTTCAGTTGGAAGCAGATGAATTTGTTGACATCCAGACGATGATTGCGGCCAGAGGATGGGAAAAGCTAACCACATTCGTCACCACAGTGAGCAAGTCCTTGGCAGTGGAATTCTTCTCCAATGCCTCTGATCTGAAGTATGACGACCTATTTCCGCACAATCAGTTTGTGAGCTATATGAGGGAAAAATGGGTACCCTTCATACCCCAAGTCATCAATGCAATTTTTGGTCTACCGAATTATCAGGACTATCGTTTTCAAGATATGTTGGACTACAGTAGAAAAGTAGACACTCAGGAGATCCTACGCATTTTATGCAGACCAGACACAGATTGCCAACGCATGGAGCACCTTTGTTCATCACACGTTGCTACCATGTTCCAATGTGTCTGATATAACACTTCACAAAGCATATCTACTCACTGCCATCATAAAAAGTGACAGAATCAACGTGGGTGCACTACTAGCTGATGAACTTTGGGGGACAACAACTCTTGATCCTCCGACAGGCTACTTCCATCATGCTTCTCTGATAGGCAAACTATGTGAACAGGTGCGAGTGTTACCTAAACAGGGTGAAGAAATGGTGAAGCCTGCTACACCAATCGCTGCTAAGTGGATAGAAAAATACTCCATAATTTCGGTAGAGGACCTTGGTGCCCCACCAGCAGAGGAAAATACTGAACCACATCACCACCCTCCACATCCATTACAGCCATCCACCGAGGAAAGATGTGGCAGACTAGAAACTATGATGGAACGATTGATGGTTGATCAGCGAGACGGACAAGCTAGAATAGAACCGAGGATGACCAATCTATATTGAGCATTCACTTCTTCTCAACAGACACCAGGAGGCATGTTTTATGCTGATCTATTCGCACCTCACCAGTATACTGGCGACCGTAGCGGAACCGGAGCGGATGATCTAAACGAGAATCCTTGAACTACTAAACTGAGAGAAGTTTTCTTTCCTTTTTTTTTCTTTTTCTTTTTGTTGTTTGTCTTGTTGCTTTCCGTTTTCTCATTTTCTTTGTTTAATGTCAATGTATGTTGACTTTCTTTTCTTCATGTTTTTTTTCCTTTCACTAAATGTGTACTATGATGAAACAATTGTACTGACTTGCACTTAATCTTAAAATTTATGTTTGTGATTTCACAAGTTAAATTTCATTTCTTAGATTATGTTATTGCTCAAGTCGACAAGCCTTCCTAATGCATGCATTCTTGATTACTAAATGGTTGTAGAAGGCTAATATTCCATCAATTTTTCAAAAATACAATTTTAACTTTTCAGAAGCATGTTGGCTTTATTTTGATTGTCCATACTCTCTCTTATTATCCTAGCTGTGAGCTTTTGAGCCTAAGCACTTAAATTCTTTGTAGTGTGATTATCCAGACATGTGTTATCCCTCTAGAACTTGCACTAATTCTGACTTGCATCACTTGTAATTTATGCATACATTGAGGCAATTTTTTTGGTCGTTTGAGCCTTTCTAACTACCCGATGAAAATTTTACCCTTTGTTAGCCCCTTTGAGCCTTGCCCTTTTATTTCGGTTACTAGCCACATTACAAGCCAAACACCTGACATTGATAGAAATAAGTATGAAAAGAAGACTTAGCCGAATCAAAAACTTGTGAAGAACAACTCAAATCCATTTTAGCTCAAATTAAGAAAAAGAATGAAAGAATATTGGTGTTTTTGAAGAAAATCTAAAATAAGATTTGATTCATATTTATAATTGAAGAAAATCTTTGACCAAGTTGAAAAGAAGATATGGTCAAGATTTGAAGAAGATTTGATCAAGATTTATCTACAAGAAGACATGAACACTCACAAGAAGATATATTTATTATTTGCAAGGATATTATTTAAATTTTATAAGGACAATGGAGAAACCCCAATCTATTCTATAAATAAATACCCAAGTCTGAAGAACAAAATAAGAGAACTCATAAGCACAAAATCTCATAAGTCATTAGAGGCTATAGGGTTAAAGTAAAGAGAAATATTTTCTCAAAAGAAATATTTTCCAAATGTTTTCTAGTGTGAGAGTCATTTACAATCAGTTTGTTAGAAGCAAACCAATTTGTTCCAAACTCTTGTAACCTAGCCCGATAGTTGCTTTCGTGTTCTTCGAGCAATTTGTAGGTTTTCAGGTTGTGTTGAAAAGACTTGACTTGTAGAGTGAAGGTGTTTGTGTTCCTAAAAAAATTGATAGATGTCAGTTTGTTTTGAAAAGACTAGCTTGTAGGGTCAGGTATTGTGTAATTTAAGTTTTGAATTAGTGGATTAAATCCTTTTGAGTGAAGGGACTAGACGTAGCTACCAAGTTAATTGTGAACCAAGATAAATTCTTGTGTCACTTTAATTCTACAATTCTTGTTTTACTTCTATCTCTGACCACTTAATCTGATTGCTACTACTTTTTTCTAAGTAAGTCACCAAACCCAAACTGGTTTTAAATAAATTAGAAAAAATAATCCAATTTAATCAAACACAATCCAACTCATCTTCTTGTGTTTTCACCTTCAACTCTTACCACATTAAACCTTATTTGTTAGGATCTCCAATCACAAAGGTGAGGTTCCCATCACTTGTTAATTTCAATTGGCTCACGTCTCATTCCCCTCGATATTTCACAAATTAATTTCTTTCGTATAGATTTTGTCAGAAGATCAACTAGATTCACTTCTGACTTCACATATTTACCACATTATGTTTCAATTGTACATGTCTATTTTATCCATTGTAAGAAGTATTTTTTGAAACAGCTATAGGCGATTGGTTATCACATTGTATTTACACTAACAAGGTTGGTTTTATTCCCAAATGAAAATTTGAAAAAATATTTCTTAACCACTCAACTTCACTACCAATTAACTCTAGAGCTACAAACTCTGATTACATAGTTGATATAGAAATTATTGTTTGTTTAGTTGATCTCAAAGTAATTGCACCACCAAGTGTGAACACATAACCACAAGTAGATTTTGTCTCATTTGAATCAGAGATCCAACTAGCATCACTATACCCTTTTAGTATAGCGGGAAGTCCACTATACACA
This sequence comes from Cicer arietinum, assembly GCF_000331145.2. Taxonomy (NCBI): domain Eukaryota; kingdom Viridiplantae; phylum Streptophyta; class Magnoliopsida; order Fabales; family Fabaceae; genus Cicer; species Cicer arietinum. Next base: position 58,731,912 of record NC_021165.2, on the reverse strand, counting down.
ATACCATAATTCATGGCACCTCTCAAATATTTCATGAGTCTAGGAAGTGCTTTCCAATGATCCTGACTTGGGTTATGAGTATATCTACTCAAGCGACCTACTTCATATGCAATATCAAGTTGAGAAAAATTCATCAAATGCAACAAGCTCCCAATAATTTGAGCATATTGGGTATGGTTAGCAATATCACCTTTATTATTCTTTTATTTTGAGTTTGAATCATAAGGGATAGTAATAGGATTAGAGTCAAAATGACCAAACTTCCTTAGAAGGCTCTCAATATAATATTCTTGGGATTGTGTTAGACTATCCCCATTCCTTATGATTCTTACTCCAAAAAATACACTTGCTTCACCGATATCTTTCACTTCAAACCTAGATGCAACAAAATATTTAATTTTGATGACAATATCAATACAAATACCAAAAATTTAGCACGTCATCCACATATAGACATATAATAATATGTTCTCCATCCAAAGATTAAATGTAAACACATTTATCAACTTAAACGAAAGAGATAAACCATCACTAATAAAAAAACCATTAGATTTTTCATGTCATTATTTTGGTGCCTGTTTCAAACCATACAAATATTTAAGGAGTTTACACATTTTTTTCTCTTGACCAAAAACTATATATCCTTCAGGTTGAGCCATATAAATTTCTTCTTCTAAATCGCCATTTAAAAAAAGTTATTTTTACATCAATTTGATGTATAACAAGTTTGTAAACGAATGGAAAAGCTATTAAAATAAGAGCTTGATATTTATCAATTGACCCAATAGGTTTTTAAAAATATTTAATAATCAATATTTTCTTTTTGAGAAAAATATTTTATAAAGCCACTTGTAACCAATAGGTTTTGCTCCTAGAGGTAAATCTACTAGTGTTCAATTTTTGCATTTTGAAATTGAATCAATTTTAGTTTTAATAGTTTCTCTGCAAAAGAAATAGCTTCGTAAAAAATTTTGGACTCATTATCAACAAGATAAGTATAAAAATCATTTTCAAATGATGTCTACTTTCTTTTTCTTTTACTTCTTCTTAAATCTTCATTTGGATCTTTACAATTAATTTCTAAAGGTTGTCTAGAGATGCCTTCATATTCATATTTCAAAGGAAATGTGTTCGAAAAAAGTTCAGCATTCTTTGTTTCCAAAATTTTATTGCAATCTAAAACATCACTTTTTAGAAGAAAAAAAATGTATAGGCAGCATTCTTTTTAGTATATCCTATAAACATATAATCATAGGTCTTAAAACCTATTTTTCTCTTTTTAAGCTCAGGTAACATGACTTTAGCTAAGCACCCACACACTTTTAAATATTTTAAGTTAGTTTGAAAACCTCTTCAAAGTTCATATGGTGTCTTAATAGAAAAAATGCAGACAATAGAGCTTCACCCCAAAGGTCATTAGGAGCATAAGAACTAGCTAGCATAGCATTAATCATTTCTTTTAGAGTTATGTTTTTTCTTTCAGCTACACCATTAGATTCAGGAGAATAAGGGGGAATTATTTCATGTATGTTGGAACTAGAATGATTCTAGGAACAATTCTTTCGTCATGTTTTGATAATAACAAAGGTAATTGGTGAGAACAATTTCTTTCATTAATGATTTTGTTGAATGTGCAATAAATACAACCAGGAAATGGAGGAAAATATATCAAATCAAATATATCAGAGGAAGTGAAGATGTTAGAGGAAACGAAGACATCAAAGTCAAGTGAAGTCAACGCAAAGTTCAGACTCTCGTTATTACATGTGTTGTTGTGTGCATGCATCTGCCTTTGAAGATGTGTTGTTGTGTGCATGCATCTGCCTTTGAAGATTTACCTTTGAAGTATCTGCCTAGTATGTCTCTAAAGCTTATGTGTGTATGCCTCTAGAGACTGAAGCATGTCTATGTTTGGCATACCTCTAAAGTTTGAAACATGCCTCTGAAACACCTACTACATTAACTCTAAAGCTTCTATTTCAGTTTCTTATGAAGCTCAAGTTTCGCTCGCTCTGAAGACTGCAGCTTGCTCCAATATGTTATCTTTGATGCACATCATGCTCTAAAGATGCAACAAGGTGACGTTGCCCATACGACTAGTTCTAAGTCATGCACTTCTGCCTCTCACTCCCTGAACCAAGCAACATAACATCTAACTCTCATGATCAAGTTATGTTCTGATGAAGAAATTCAATGACTCTAATGAAAAATCAACGTTCTGATGAAGGTTGGGTTGTTTCATGACTCTGATGGTCCAAGAACATATTCGGATTTGTTCCTACTGCTTTTAAACAAGTGTATGAAAAAAGATTCAATGAGAATCATTTTCAAACATTATCTGGACATTCTCGCATTTTGTAATTAATCAAACTTCAACAGTCATATTCTCAAACCATATCTATCAAGCTTTATTTTTTGTGAAGATCTATGTTGACCTCGCAAAAGGAAGATACGCTTAGAAGATTCAAGGAGAATTATTTTCAAGCGCTATATGGACATTCTCGCACAAAATCATTCTAGAATATTTCGTTGAAGATTCATTTTGGAATTAATCAAGTTTCAACGATCATATTCCCAAACCATATCTATCACGGTTTATTTTTTGTGAAGGTCTTTGTTTACCTTGCTCAAGGAAGATATGCTTAGAATCAGTTCAATCCCTTTGTAATCCAGCCCAATAATTGCTATTCTGTCTAAACGACTTGTAAGTTTTCAAGTTGGAAATTGAGAATACTAGACTTGTAGGGTCAAGGTGTTGTAATGCTCAAATAGTTTGTAGGTTTCACTATGGAAGTTGAGAAGACTAACTTGTAGGTTAAAGTATTGTAATTCAAGTTCAGAATTAGCGGATAACTCATTTTGTGTGAGGGGACTAGACATAATTGTCACATTGGTAGTGAATCAATATAAATCCTGTGTTTTTCCCTCTACCCTGTTATGATGTTTTATTGCTACCTCTAATCTGTTTATTTATTCTAAGTATTCCAAATCAGAATTTTGAAAAGAAGTTTTGAATAAGGAAAAACACAATTCAACCCTCATTCTCGTGTTTTTTTACCTTCAATTTGCATCAGAGCTCGGTCTCAAGGCTGAATATTTTACAGTGTTTGAGAAAAGATCCACATTTCAACATGTTTGGTTTTGGTGATGAAGCTTTAATAGGAAACATCAACATACCCCCTCTGTTTGATGGAGAGCGCTTTGAGTAATGGAAGGATAAACTCATAATTTTATTTTCTCACAAGATCTTAAGCTTTGGGATTTGGTGGAAGATGTGTACATTTCTCCTAACAATGAGGACGGTACTGAAGTTTCCAGAAAGGAGATAAATGTTGATCATAATAAGAATTACAAGATGCATGATAAAGACATAACTATTATGATGAATGCGATCACATTCAAGGAGTTCGATAAGTGCATAACCAAGGAGACAACTAAGAGTATCTATGATGCTCTGGTTCTAACCTATGAAGGAAGCAAGAAGGTCCAAGACGCAAAAGTTAATCTTCTTGTAAGAAAGTATGAGCTATTTCATATGGAGGAAGATGAAGACATTGAGACTATGTTTTATAGGTTTCAAACTCTGGTCTCAGGGTAAAGAAATGCTTCAAAAAAGCTACACAAGTGAAGAAAACCAAAATAAGAACAAGTTTTTCTTTAGATCTTATACCTCAACTGAATTCTTAACTCTCCAAGCTTGAACCAAAACCTGCTTGAAAATTCCGACATTGAAGGAGTTCAATATCCATACCTTCTCACTATAGAGCATTTGAAGCTCTTCCCTTTGTAAACCTTGATTTTGTTGGCATCTACCCCTTTTTCCTCCTCCTTTGTTAACTCTCCTTTCTTCTGCTTTTCCATTTCTTTTGATATGATAGAAACAGACAAAAACTCCCCACAAAAACGAGGATATGTAAGTGATAAATCGTGATTCGACGAAAAATAAAAGACACAAAATTGTGTAAGAAACCAAGTTGGAACTGGTAGAAACCAATTCCACATACTAAGCCCTAATTTGGAGGTGTTGGAGAAACAATATTTGCTTAGAGAGAGAAAAGTAATTTTCTCTAAAAACATGAGAAAATTGTGACAAAGATATCTTATACTTGAAAATCAAGCAAAATAGAGAGGAGTGTCAGCACATGGTAATGTAAGTTCAATGTTATAAACAAAAGAAAACTTTTTGGAAAAATAGAAATATAGAATAAAAATATTGTAAAAAAATATATATAAAAAATATAGTAAAAAATACATAGAGAAGTTAATGCAACTAGCGAAGACACGTGTTAATGCTCTTTGTAAACTGATCAGGATAACTTTTGTTTTTTAATATTAAAACTAAAATCTTCAAATAATAAGCCATTGGTTTTCTTAAAACCACTATCTCCCTGCCCTGGTTTCTCTAAAAACCTCGGCCATTCTCTTAACTATATAAAAGCCAACAACTAATAGTCTTCTTCAATCAGAAAAATTACTTGCAATCACAATTTACAATACAAAGATGAGTTCAACAATCAGAGCTTGGAGTGTTGCAGCTAGCGTTGGTGTTGTGGAAGCCTTGAAGGACCAAGGCATATGTAGATGGAATTATGCTTTGAAATCAGCACAACAGCATCTTAAAAATCATGTTAGGTCTGTCTCTCAGACAAAGAAACTTTCTTCCTCTGCTTTGATTTCTAAAAGATTGAAAGACGAGAATTCGAAGCAGCCAGAGGAATCATTGAGAACAGTCATGTACCTAAGCTGCTGGGGTCCCAATTAATTGTAGGGGAGGTCACGGTTGAGATTTCTGGGGATATATTGTATAGTTTTTTCTTTTTTGAAACATTACTTGTCCGTTAATTGTGTCAGGTATATATATTCACGTAAATTCTGATCAATGATAGTGTTCGTTGAGCATTGCTAAATTTTGTTTTCTTTACTTTACTGTTCATTTTTTTTAGTTGAAGTTGTCTGATTAATTTGAGATGGAAAAAAAAACTTATATTTATCTTTTTATATTAATTTAATCGCGATAATCAATCTTGGTATTGCTGAAAAGCCAAGGTGGTATTTGTTGGGTATTGGATTATCTTCTTATACGGAGAAAAGTTCAAATGTTATAGTATAGATGTCTCATTTATTTAAGTGGAGAGATGTCTGAGTAGGATTGGAAGGAAGACTATTTTGAAAGAAAGATAGAAAATCATCATTTATTTAAGTACTGAGGGGTCTGATTAGGGTCAGAAAATCATCCATTACGCATTCGTTAATCGTTGGGTCGGGTTAATTGTTGGACAACGGGTTCGCAACACTCAAGTCTTTGTTTACAATAGTTGGATCGGAGAAAGGACATTTGGAGAGGGAGGAATTATGCTCGCATAGCAGCAAGTTTTTGGGTGTTTTTCTTCTTCTTGTTTTTCGTTTGTAAGCTTTAGAGCTTTATTATTCTGGCTGGTTGTAGATACAATTTATGCATCATCTTGAGACTTTCTTGTACCCTTAGTTTATTATAGTTGAACTATTTCTTTGATCTGGACGATTCATGGATTTTTAGCCTTGCATTAAAAAGTTTTCCACGTTAAAATATCGATGTTCTTTATGCTATATATATATATATATATATATATATATATATATATATATATTTGTTGTTGCTCCTTACGGGTTCTTGCAATTTGGGAGAATATTATATCCGCTGCGTTTTTGTGTTATTGTGATATTGTGTTTATTCTCATTAGAGTGACATTAGAGTTCTTGGTTAAAGGACTATTTGACTTGCTTCAAAGATGAAGGAAAATATGTATATAAAGATGGTAGACAAATGCAAAAATTATGTGGGATAAGATAGAGACTTTGCTGGCCTCTAAATCAGGGAATAATAAATTATTCTTGCATAATAGTTTCATAAGTTTGAAGTTTAAGGAGGAGATTTCCATTTCAAACTACTTGAGTGAATTTCAGGGGCTCCTTGATCAGATGTCAAGAATGAGTATCAAGTTTGATGATTAGTTCTTTGGACTATTTCTATTATTATCCTTACTAGAGTCTTAGGTAGAGAAAATAAGCAGGTGCAAGTCCATATCTAGATACAAAAATATGGATTGTTATATTGTCATAGAACAGAGCACTTACATAATTATTTTATGTGGAAAAAAGAGAATAAAGGAAAGAAGGGCATGTAGAAACAAAGAGGTTGTGATGATAAGGGGTGGACAACGGGCTGGGTTGGGCGGGTTCGGGTCCAAAATCACCAACCAACCCAATCCGCGGGTGCTATTTAAACACCCACTTCCGCCCATGCGAAAGTTCAGTTTAGTCGGTTCTCGGGTACTCGGTTTAAGTGGGTTACCGGTTCGATTCATTCGGATTAATTAGGTCATCTTTAATATTTTGATCAATTGGTTTTTTTTTTTACTTAATTAGGTCTCTTTTATCAAGTTATTTTTTTGTCCAATTATATATATATATATATATATATATATATTAAAGAATTTTTAAATAAATTTGCGGACTAAATTTGTTTGGCCATTATGTTAATTTTATTAGGCTTTAGTATGCAATAAATTTTCATATCCTTGCCATGTTTTTATTATATTTTTTTTTACAGACTAATTAACTTTTTTATATATCTTTTTTAATAGGCTAAGTAACAATTTTATATTAAAGTACACACCCTAAATGCATATCGTTCTTCCAGAGCAATACTGAAGTCTAAAAATTAAAGGATTTTGCCTTGTTTAGAGCTCCATAATCATAAGCAAAAATTAAAGGATTTTCTATTTAGAATTATCTACCAACCTAGTTTAGAGTCCACAATCATAAGCATAAATAAATATAATTTATTACAATACCAAATAAACATTTTAATTAAAATAAATATAAAACAATACAACACTATGAACATACTATGGACATTGGTGCTCAATAAATCTTTAATAGTTGTATTCAATATGAAGATTGTTGCATCTGCACATGAAAAACAATAAAATAATTGTGATATGTAAACAAATTTTAAAAAAAGAATAAAAACAAGATAATCATTAACATGCAAACTGTTAAAATGAATAGAAACATTGTAATATAATTCTAAAGAAAAAGTAGAATAAAAAATCACAATAAATATTATAATCATATATAAAATCATAAAAGTAACAATCAAAAGCATAATATATAGATTTTAGTTTAATCAAATAAAAAACAAACATGTGATTATTTTTAGCTTCATTTAATATATATATATATATATATATATATATGAAATAAAAATATATATAAAACCCTAACCTTTTTGTTTTTATCTAAGATCCTCTAACTTTGAGCTTCCAACGAAGAAGTATGGTACGATCCATGGCTTCACAAGATGAAAACACATGTTAGTCAAATCACATGTTATGAAATAGAAATGTTGAACATAAATTTAAAAAACTCCTAACAAAAATCATAACCTTTTAAAGAATACTTTTTATTAGTGACTTTGAATTTTCTTCCATGTCTATTATTCTCATCCTCTTCATTTACGACTATGAGATGAGATAAAGAGGGAAATAAAACAATAAAAGGTTCATCGAGATGAGAGCTGAGAATGGATGATGAGATCCAAATATTGAAAGCCTAAGATTTGAGAGGAAGAAGAAAGAATGAAGCCTAAGGTTTGAAAGGAAGAACAAATGATGAAGATGGTATTCTCACTGAGAGGGTGAATATGGTAACTCTGGATTCAGCGGCTAGGGTTTGTTAGGGTTGATTGTATCCATGGTATTTATAGTGAAAACAAATATTTTAGGCCAGTCTTCTCTCATTTGTAATGGATTTGGGCCAAATGGGTAGAGTAAGATGACTTGTATTAATATGACATTGTAGCATTATATTTTTGGTTAGGGTGGGTTCGGTTACCGACGACCCAAAATATTTCAGTCACACCCGCCCGCCCATATCCGTATGAATCTGTTGACTTTTTCCATCAAACCTGTTAACCCAATTTCACCCGCCCATTTGCACGTGGCCCATGCGGGTCGAGCGGTTTTGGGCCGGTTTGGATTTTTTGTCCAGGCCTAGTGATGATTATATTGATGATGAATGTGTTAATACTGTTACTAGCGATGATCTTGTTAGTCTATGTGATCATGAGTCAGTTAATCTTGAATCTGATGAGAGCATGTGGATAATTAATAATAGTGTTACACTACATGTTACATCGATGAAAGAGTTTTTCACAACTTATACTTCAGGTGCTTTAGAGTTTTGAAGATGGATAATGATGGTGTTGAATATGGCAATTGTACGCATACACCTTAATAAAACAGAGGTAACTAACAATGAATAATAAATTAGAATCACCAACATAACTGAAAATTACATTCATAAATATAGTTTACAACTTGTTCAGTAGATTTATAAAATATTACATCTTGAAAATAAACTACGATTTTCTGATTACATCATAAAATAAAATAAAACATCAAATTTTAATTTCATAAGTCTTGAACTGATCTGCTTATGCTAAATTCATATCTCGTGTTCCTCCAACTAGTAAATAAACAGTCTCAAATAATTTCTTTCATAGATATGTTGAAAACATGAAAACAATTATGCATTAAAGTTAAAACTTTCACTTTTAATTTTCATTAAAGTTTTACTTATAATAATCTTTTTTTAAATAAAAAAAAAAATCTGAAAAACATATGCATGACCTCAAATCTTTTCCTTTGGAATAAGAAAAATTCGTCCAATATCTTGATGTGGATCACCAAGATAATTGAGTCGTGATTGGTAAAGGTGGTCTAGACAAACCCCAATCAGCGTCCTGATTCTTCTCTTTTACGTGTTATATCATGCCTAGAACAACCTGAATGTCACACCGTGAATAAGGCCATGCGTGATATGACTAATGAGATTGTAATGAACTTGAGATGTTTTGTATGAAATGTCTTTATTATGTCATGTATGCAATGCATCCACAACAATTATAAATAACTTAGCGATATACTAAATCCATAATAATTGAATCCTAAGTCCCTAATTAAAAACTTGAACCATATGTAGAAAAATAGAAATAACATTGGAGTCATGAAAATAGCAACAACATCAAAGTCATGAAAATGGTAACAATATCAGAGTCATAAAAATGGTAACAACGTCAGAGTCATGAAAAATCATTTGGATGCAGTTTTAGAACACCTATATGCGAAAATTCCATTTTCTCACACTCTACTTCTCATAATCCGTAATAACACCAAAATAGTTTCTTTAAAGAATCTACGTGCCCAAAAGCCTCATGCTAGAAGAAGTTAATGCAACATAACTCACAATTTCACATACGCATTAGATGCAGCAGCAATAATGAGCAAAAATTGTGTCCGACAAGCATACTGACCTTAAATTAAGGTATGCGCATCTAATTAAATTTTCCTAACATATAATTCATTCACAAACATCACACAATTAGAGATAAGTTGCATGCACATTCTAAATTAACAAAGATAAGCTGAAATTTTCAATAAAATCCTTATGTGCTAAATTTCTTTTTTCCTCGTTATTTTAGTTCTTTTCTTTCATTCCCAGGTTTCCTAAACAATTTGAGAATTTGTAATAAAATGTAATCCCCAATCTCACATAATAAAAAGCTTTAATGTAAAGAACTCACAATTGGTGTTTTAGAGGAGAATGTTAGTGTTTGAGGACAACTTTGAGCTTCCTTCTTGAGTTGAACTACTGCATTGACCCAAATTCTTCCGTTGTTGGTTGTTCTCCCCTATTTCTTTGATTGAGTTTGGTTTTTAAGGATGCAAGGTTGATTCAGACGTGCAAGGATGGGGAATAGTTTTAGGGAGTCTAGGAATTTTTCAATATTGGTGATTTGAGAAAGGAAGTAAAATGGAGGAATGGGTTATGCTGCGCTCACAAGAAGAAGAAGAATGTTTTGAAAAAAAAAAGGAGAATTTTTGTCAAATCCAAATAGAGAGCATTGCAATGCTATAAAATGAATTTTGAGGTATCTTTGTGGTATAAGGCTTTGTTTTAGAGATGACAAACCTATTTTGGTGGGGTACTCCGAATCAGATATGGCTGGAGATGACTAAAGCATTACCAATACAGAAGTTTGAATCTTGTTGTGATATTGTCGATCTGACGATTATCTTCACATAGTTGTGGGGGGAGGTATGTTGGATATTGAACTCCCTTACTATGTGGAGAAAGGTCCAAATATTGTAGTTCATGTGTCTCATTTAAGTGGAGAGGAGTTTGATTAGGGTTGGAAGAGATAGACTATTTTGAAAAAAATAGTCACCAAAAGAGAAAAGAGAAGAGTAAACCGTATTCTCGATTTTGTCAAATTAGTCTCAGAAAATCATTGATTGCGCACTTGTTAACCGTTGGATGAGACTGATATTTGGACAGCAAGTTTGCAACATTCAAGTTTTCGTTTTCAACGATTAGATCGATAAAAAGTGTCTGGAGAGAGCGGAATCGTGCTCTCACAACAACAAGTTTTTGGGTGTTTTTCTTCTTCTTATTTTTCATTTTCAAGCGTTAGTACTTTGTTATTTTAGCTGATTGTAGGTATAATTTGTACATTATCTTAAAACTTTCATGTACCCTTATTTGATTATAGTGGAACTATTTATTTGGTATGGACGACCCGTGGTTTTTTACTCTTGCATTGAGGGATTTTCCACGTTAAAATATTGATATTTTTTATGCTCTTTTAATTTGATCAATTTGCTGCTATATATATATATATATATATATATATGTTGTTGCTACTCACAGGTTCTTGCAAGTTGGGGAAATATTATATTTGCTGCGTATTATTTGCTATTGTGTTTCTATGTTTATTACCATCAGTAGTAAATCGAAAAAAAATGTTTGACTAATATAATAGTGGTATATTAATGATATAATATAAGGAGATCATATAGATAAAATAATATATTGATTGACTAAATAAAAATTAAATGTGTACATATATTGTATATGCATCTAATCATTTAGAGATTATAGATTCTACTTGTTTGCGATTCAAGCAACAAAGGAGGTTGTGAATCAAAAACTTCCCCAGTTATTAGTTATTTTGTTTTCAAAAGGCTATATCGAAAATGGATGAACTTGCTAAGGTTTTTACAAAAATTGAATAATAATTTTTCGAAGTGTCAATAGACACAACTTCATTAAATGATTTTGCTATTGGTATCATGCAAGATAGGACATGCTTATGAAAGTGATATGCTTTATGAGGTATTGAATATATTCAGTGATGTCTTGATTCTGCTACAAACTTTTATTATTATCATAATTTGGTTTGTGGGATCAAAACTATGTTGAAAAATTCCACCTATATGGTGTAGGGGAGTAGTCACCATCATATATACATATAAAAGCTTGAGTAGTAACTTTCCCAAACAAACCATTCACATGTGAGCCAATAAGGCATTTAAGAAGTTGTCTATCTTAATGGCAGCATGCGCAACCATTGTCTCAAGTACCCCAATCGTCCCAATTACTAACTTTTCATTAATATTATAATCTGGCTTGCGGGCTCAATGCGTCCTCAAGCTTATAGAGGTATCCAAAAATCTTGGAAATAAATTACTGCCTTGATTTGTGATAGCGAGTCTTATTAGCCAATAGGATTGCTAAGCATAATAATGTTGTATTATTGGATTACTAATTTTTCATAATTCTCATAATTTATTTGTTTGTGTCAAAAATATGTTGACATTATAATTATAGTTGTTATAAGTTACTATTAACTAACATAAGTCGCCTATCTTAATATTAGCATGCATAATAACTGCTATTTTTCAATATTTTTTCGCATGTTTTTATATATTGGAATGGTCTTTTTTTTAGGAAGATAATATTTTGCAAGCAAAGGTAATACCACCATAATTTAATATTATATCTATTTCTAATTATAAACACTCTTTAGAAAAAAATTTCTACTTAAATATAAGTATCATTTCAATTTATTAAGTATATTTATTATTATTTTTCTATATATGCACCATATTAATACTACTAATTTTTTAGAATATAAAAAATTAAGTTTAATACATTTAAATACAAATTATTTTAAAAAAATTAACACTTCAAATAAACACATTAACTACACTACCAACTTTAATTAATAAAAATGAAAATAATAACGAGTACTTATAAGAAGGGAAGGAGGTAGTATCAATTATCTATCTTGATATGTTTATAGTGCAGTCATAAATATCTATATTATTGTAACTTCAATCATATTATCGTAACTTCAATCATAGATGTTTAATTCATTTTAAATTTCTAAAAAATATTGCCAATACACAATCATTTATTATAATTTTCAAAGCCAAGACACTAATTTGTGCTAATTTCCAATGTATGATGTGCATGATTTATATGAAATGCAATTTTCCAATGCTTTTGTTTCTTGCAACCTTTTGATTTAAGTTTTTCATTGGGATTAATTAAAATTAAATGTCATATTAAATATTATATGATATTTATATGAAGTTATCTTGAGAATTGATATGAAGACTATCAAATGCATGAGGACTCTTGGGAATCAAAATTAATTGTCTAGTATTCAATTAGACGATTACTTGTATTAATATTGTTAAGTGAATAACTAATAATGTTTGGAGGAAATGAACTACTTGATGGCTATAGGATTAGAGAATATAATGATCTCCATTCATTTCAAAAATAATATATATACTCCTTGATTTTCATTATGTTATGGATTTGACTTTTCTCTATTATATTTGCTAGTATGTCATTAGGCTTCGCATCAAAGTACAAAATCAAAACATTGATCAATAATATGAATGAATATACTATAAGATGGGGTAATAATAGAAAATATTTTTGAATCAAAAAATCAAACACCTTGTGGCCATCTTGTGCCAACAAAATATATATGAGGTATTCCATTAAATGTAGAACAAGTTTTGAACTGGATCTCAAATTTGACTTGAGTCTCTTCCAAATATGAATCTCCTTCCCCAGTCAGATATCACCAAAGCCCTTGTTCTCCAGCTAACTAGTTTGCTGCATGTTTTGAGAAATTGTTAGACAATGAAATAGAACTCATATCCTCTACACTTGAAATGTGCAGCGGTTTAATACAGGTGTTGCACCGTACAACAGTAGTAGAGGATCCAATTTAAATAAAATGAAAGCATATATACCAACATTCATTAAATATATTGAATTATAAAATACCTTGCATATACTGAATACCATAACCATTGACTACTTTGACCAATAGAAACCCAATCTCCTGGAAGCTGAGCAGCAGTTTGTTCTCCACCAAGAGGAGCAAATTGTCCAAAATGCTTGTACCTTTTGTTCATAGGATGTTTGTTTAGGTTAAGTTGTTGGTCAATCATGCACTAATTTTATTAGTCACAAAAAGTAACCAAATATCAACATTTTACAAACAGGTTTACAGTTGCAATCAATTATAATACAATCACAATTGAGACCACATTAGTAGTAGTTAACCACAATTTTTTATGTCTCTCAATTGTAATACAATCACAATCTAGATCACATCAATTGTATTTAACCACAATTTTCTACTATATAAAGGGTCTTCTCCATACCTAAAGGCACGAAAACGATGGCGTCCTATTCCCCTAAACCTTAGAGGGCCTTCCGGATATTTCTCACACAACTCCATCCGATTGAAACAGTCTGCAAGATAGGCTCCTTGTTGAGCAGCAACCTAGAATTTGTCAGAATCACAGTAAGCCACCGTATACTAGCAAATCCAATGCGATACAGATGACCTTATGTTTTTAGTAGGAAATATATATACATATATATATCAAATATGGACCTGAGCTGTTGCAGGAAGATTTTTCATCTGGGAATCAACTTTGGAAAGAGCATCTTTGAAGTATTCAATGTCCACTGTCAATGAGCTTTCTTGAGATTTTTTTAGCAAAGTGGCCATGTCTTTCATTTGATTTTTCTTTAAATAAATGTCCACTTGTGGATACCTCTCAATAATGTCCCCAACAACGTTTTTAAATTCTTTAAGATCTAACATTCCTGAGTTGTTCTTGTCTGCCTTGTTAAATATCACAGCTATATCTTCCTAGTAAAATCAGTATATAAAAATGTTCTTAAAAAAACCAGAAGACCACTAAAATGTCAAACCAAAATGGGTTGTTTAAATGTACATGATTTTCAATAAAAGTTAGTAGTAGAGTTCAATAAGAATCATTAGTCTAAGCTTTAATGAAAAAACATAGGTTAAAATTTAAAAATCACGAAGAAAGCGATTAATAATAAACATTTTCTTATATTTCATTTCAAAGAGTGAAGTAAAATTTATTTATAAATCATTTCGAATGAAGTAATTAAGAGTAAAACCTATATTCAATGTATAGATTGTGCATACCATAACTCTTCGTTGATTTATAGTTGCACAATCACCTAAAGCATAGATGTTGTCACACCCTTCCACCCTTAGCCATTCATCAGTGACCAATGCACGTCTATTAATCTATCACCCAAAAAAATTAAAAGTTAGAAAAATTTGAATAGTGTACAAGACTAACTTTAGAAACTTATTAAAGGAATTGTGCTATCAGTAACATCAATAATAACTCGTAGTAAACAAAATATTAGATAATTGGTTTTTTATTTTAAATTGGTTTTTTATTTTAAAACTGTATAATATGATGTGATATATTGAATGTTTATAATTGAACTACATTAAACTCTAGAAACAAACCTGACCAAGTTGTTTCATGAAATCAAGTATTTCAGGACGAACACCAATACCAGTTGACCAAACAACCATACCATGAGGCATAGTAACAACTTGACCACTTCCTCTTTCTTTGGCAGAGATATCTTTTTCACCAACTTTTACAACCATTGATCCTAACTTCACATCAATTCCATTTCTGTTGAACTTTTTTTCAGCAAATTCTGTTATTCTCTTGTCAAACCTGTAATGAGTACTCAACAAATTGTTAACCATAGGTTCACATTAAATAGACTTGAATTCTTTGAACCATAATATTTAAATATAGCAAAAAAATATGCATTACATGTTTAAGATATGATCACCAGCCTCCAAGAGAGTAATCTTGACGTGGTTTATAAGAGAAGGATATAATTTACATAGATCTTCATGGACAAAATCATGTAACTCTGCAGCAAACTCTACACCAGTTGGACCACCACCAACAACTACAAAACTCAGAAGCTTTTTCTTCTCTTCCACTGATATAGA
The DNA here is from genome assembly GCF_000331145.2 of Cicer arietinum. NCBI lineage: Eukaryota > Viridiplantae > Streptophyta > Magnoliopsida > Fabales > Fabaceae > Cicer > Cicer arietinum. The sequence continues at coordinate 58,716,692 of NC_021165.2, read as the reverse complement.
AGGGAGGCTTGCTCTTTCAAAAAGGTTAATCACTTTTTGGCGGATTCTTAGAGCATCTTCAATTTCCTAATTCACATATTCAAGAGTAGATCAACATATTATAAAAAATTATTTTGATAATATGTTCGTTATATATTATAAAAAATGATTTTTCTCAAACAATATAGCATCTAATTGAAATTAAATTTATATGCAGTCCTTAGAGTAGATTGCTTACCTTCAAGAAATAGGCATTCTCCTGAACACCAGGTGTGTTAAAGGTATTAGAACGACCTCCCATAGCTATTATCAAATAATCATAATCAATGGAAAATTCTTCTATGCCATCAAGCTTTTTGTCTTGACCAGCACGGCAGTATACTTTGTTGTTCTTTGGATCGATCTTATAGCATTCAGCTTCACTGAATTGAACATTTAATCCACTCTGTTGCAGGTCATCAACATAATCATCCTCTTGTAAGTATATAGGAAAACATTTAATTTTTTTTTTTAATTCCAAATATGGTCCTCTTTTGGGGAAAAATTATATATACCTTTCTGCTGATATTTCGAATTGGTTCAACAACACTTCGTGCCTCCACTGTGCCACAAGTAACACTTGGTAACAAAGGAGTGAATGCAAAATAGTTACGTGGTGAAACAACATGAATGTCATAAGACGGATCTTTCATGGTTTTTACAAAACTAGTTCCAGCCCAACCAGTTCCAAGCACCACCACCTTCTTTTTTGGGATTTGATCACCACAATCACTATATGCTGATCTGGCATCATTGTATGCCACTAGACCTCCACCACTGCAACCAAAAATCCAAACATAGGTAAACTTATAAATTATAAAAAAAATTGATTTTTTTTAACATGCAAATATTTTTTTTTACCTACTTTTACTTTCTCCTCAATATTATTGTAACATTTGAACAATAATCACAATAACTACAAGTTTGAGAAAATGTTGAGACCTGATAATAGTGCATACAACAACAGATTTGGACCAGGATGGATACTCGTGAAAAACCCTCGAGGCTGTGTGATAAAATGAAGACCAACTCATAGTGAAATCCTTAGGTAGCTAATTTATCTTCTTTGGTGTTTATTTGTATGTGTCACTTTTTCACACAGTACTGTGGTTCCTTTGCAAATGGAGATATAGGAGAAGACAACGAGTGCATGCAAAATCGG
>NC_021165.2:58706672-58715493 GCF_000331145.2 Cicer arietinum | reverse complement strand
AAGAGTAAGAGAATTTTTAGGTTCGAGTTTAAATACTAAAACACTAAATCAAAGTTGTTACTGCCACGTAGTATGTAATGCATTTTTCATTGTCTAACGTTGTGTTCTTATGTTGACTTTATTAAATTAAAATATGTAATATGTAAAGGAATAGATCTCCAATTTATACGGAGTTGAAACATATTGTATGGCCCAAAAGAGAAGATGTTGTAAAAATATTGAAACAGGGAGGTCAAGGATAAGCTGATAATGTTGACGGCTTAATTATCGGATCTTAATGTAATAATAAATCATGCAACAAACATTCCTAATTTTTTGGAGTTATTAAATAAAAATTTGTTTAATTTTAATTGTGTCCATTGTATTTTGATGATTAGATCAAAATTGGGATCCCGTGAGAGTTAAGTGAGAAAGAGAAAAATAAAATAAATATATGCATTTAATATTTTAGTTGGATAAGTTGCAATTAAAGATCTCGTTAATTATATTTTTATGATGATTTAAATATGTATTTAGTATTTATAAATATATTATTTTTTTATTTTAGTTTCTTGTAAGTTTTTATGTTTAGAATTTAGTATCTGTAAAATTAGAAGCGATCGACTTTGGTCTATAAAGTCAAATCAACATGAAAAGAATGACGAACTTTTCAAAAATCCCTAAATCCCTCTTTTTATTTCTATTCAATTTTCTTTATAAAATAACATTAATTATTAAATGATCAAAAAAATAATTTATTAATTAATAATATAAAACATTTTAATTTTTAATATATCGAAAATGATGGTGTGTTGATGTTTATTTATAGACTCATTTGTCATGCCGATTTATCAACTCTTTTTTTAGGGACAAAAATCGATTGTTTCTAATTTTACGGGGATTAAATCCAAACAAAAAAACTTATAGAGACTAAAATCAAAAAATAATATATTTGTAGGGACCAAAATCATATTTAAACCTTTTAGGATTATGGGTATAGGTTGAACCTTAGATTCAGGAAGTCTCTCTGGAATTTTTTATTCCTTAAAATCAACTGAGTTTGTGTCAGAAACTTCACGATTTTTATCAATTTTTTTTTTCTGATTAGATGGAGAAAATTCTTGAAAAACAAATTATGTCTCCTAGATCAAAGTTGGGGTATGATCAATAAAAGGAGATCGTTAATAACACAATGAGTACTATTACCATGAATGTCTTTGTCTATACGTTCATTACAAGAAATACATGAATTTGTGGCGGAAAAAGAATCTCACAAATTATTGAAAAAAATCTCACAAATATATATCACTTTCAAATCGGTTGTTATTAATGGCTGAAAAGACCCTCAAAAATTGGTTGTTGTTAGTGGCAGAAAAAGTTATCACAAATTAAGTATATTATTTGTGGTCGAATTTTGTTTTTAGTGATAGCCATAAACAACCACAAATTTGTTGGAGGGAATTCTTTTTTGAATTTGCGGCGACATTTATCGTCACAAAATTCTTCTCGTTACATGATTCTTACGGTAAAAGCCGCCACAAACAAAGATTGAGTATTCTGACAAGATAGACTGCCACAAATCCATTAATAGCGGTTGCATTTTGTGGTTGTCTGGTCTGCAACATATGTCTTATTTTCTCACTAATATATCACTTTCATCTTTCTCCTTTTTATTTTTTACTTATAATTAGGGATGGGAATAGGCTAGGCCGTCCGACAGGCGCTTATGGCCTAACCTACTTAATTATGGTATGACCTGGTATGGCCTATTTAATAAAAAGGCTAGGCTCAAGCTATTTTTAAAGCATATTTATTTAAATAGGTCAGGCTCAAGCTTATAAAAAAGCCTATTAGGCCTGACAGATCGGCTTATATATATTTAATTATTTAATGTTATTTTTTATTATTATATTAATAATATTATTTCCTATTTTCAATTCTATCAATTAGGCAATCACTCAGTAGTCATTCCATATTCGATAGTCATTCTATATTTGGTAGTCGTTCTATATTCGGTACCCATTCAATTAGTCAATAACTCAGTAGTCCTTCTATATTTGTTTGAGAGGTAATAATGGGTACGTTTGTTTCAGAAAAAAAAATTTATTCTTTGAAACCAATAATTATGTTTTAGGGTTTAAAGGATATTTGTTTCAGATTTTTTTAAAATTATTTTGTTAGAAAAATTATTTTTTGTTTAATATATATAGATATGTATATTGATATTGGTATGTAGAAAGGATGTGGTATGAGTAATATGAATAAGACTTTTAAATAGGCTTTTAGGCCAGACTTTTAAAAAGATCAGGTCAGGCCGGAAAAAAAAAATCTATAATAGGCCGTAAATCAGATTTAGGCCTAAAAAATTAATCGTAGGCCAAACTCAAGCCTTTCAAAGCCTAGCATGGCCTATTCCCACCCCTACTTATAACTTCTCTCTAAATTTTCTTTCTACATTCTCTCTAAATTTTCTCTAAGCAAATATTTTTCTCCACCATCTATTTAAAAACGATTCTAATTTGTCTAGCTTTAGATTATTTTCTTCTTTTCTTATTGAGTTTTAGTAAGTGTTTAATTTATGTTAACTTTTAATTTTGAATTATGTATTTAATTAATATTAATGAATACTATTACCCTAAATATATTTTTTTGTACGTTCAATTTCAATAGTGTCTGAAACAAACAACAATGTTTTTAGGGACATACTATTTTACCATGGAGGTGTATTGAATTTGGATTTGAAACGATTTTAAAAGTTTTTTTTTTGTGTGATAGAAAAGTCTATTTATTCAAGATTTTAATGTAATTAAAATAAGTCTTAAGGTATTCAATTAGGATTGTTTGTACTTGTTAAACAATTTGTAGAAATCTAGTGGCATTAAATCAAGACTTTTTACAAAATCTTCACTGAGATTAAGGTTGGCTAGCTTATATGCATACCAACTAGCCTTATGATCATAGATGTGATTAACTACACCATTTCATTCTTCGCGATCCACAAGATAGATGATTTCTTGAAAAAAAATGCCCAAGAGAGAGATTAATTGTTCTCCTTGACCGAATTTTGTTGACTACAATAAGAAAGTCTATTTCTACCAAAATAGTAGTCAAACCCAAATTACAAGCCATATAAGACCATGAACCAACCCCTAAAGCTCAGCTAACACAGAGGTAGTTCGATCAAGATTACAAAGACCGCAAATATAAACTCCTTTATGATCTCTAATAAGCCCTCCACAAGCAGCAAAACCAATTGTTTCATGATAAGAGATTGATTCATTCCATGACCATTAAATTTTTTTCGACAATTGTCTATGTCAATTCTTATTTTTGAGCACTTTGTTAATAGTTCTATTTAAAGTTTCATAGTTTATTTAATAAAGAAAATCAATTTGAATCGTCTTGGATCATTGTTGAATGCTTTGTTATGAACTTTTTATGACCAAACAAATTTTCAGAGTATTTTCTTCTTGTTTTGATGTTACAAGTCAATTACATTGAGGAACTAGCACTTGAGAAGTTACATAGGATTAGTGCTAACACAAGGTAGATCTCATAGTGTAAAATTATCTTTAATTAGAGTTTGAGCACATTAAGGAAGGTTAGGGCGCATTGCACTAGTCACTGCATTGTAGTGTTGTTCCTAGTACAACTCCTTGCCTCTAAGCGTAGTAGGAGGGATTGGTGGCGCATTGTCCAGATGGTTGCATCCAATTTAATTTTGAGCTAACACATTTCGTCCAAACCCAACACAATACGCTGATACGCATTTCCAAACCTCTATTTAAGTTAAATACTATTACTTTATTAGGGTTCTAAATTTTGGATGCATAGGAGGAAGCAACTACACCTAAGAGGAGACTTTGTACAACATTTATGAGTAACTATCTTATTTCCATGTATTTTTTATCAAACACCATAAGTAGTTAATTTACTCGTTGATTAGGGATCAAATGAATCTTCTTGAATCTATATAGTCTTGGTTTTTATATGTTATTTATGCAATTAAAACATATTTGATTATTCATATATTTTTGTTCTTAATGTTTTTCAATACTTGATCACCATAGAATTTAACCTAGATATTATTTCGTTATTTGAAAATAAGATAATAACCAGAACCATAATATATGGTCATGTTTCAATTTTGTTATAGGAATATAAAGTATTAACATGTGTCTAATAAATTAAAGCTCGTACATATTTCGAGTAGCAAACTTTATCTCCTAAGAAATTAGGGTTTGTTATAAAAAAATGATTTTGAGTCAATGAATTGGTTTTAGTCTAATTTTTTAATTTGACGTAATCAAATAGGTTAGATTGTTAAAATAATAAATCAACAATTACACATTGAAAATAAAGTGATTCAAATTCCCTAATAATTTTTCTCTATTGAATTATCTCTAATTAATTTTAGGTTTGTTCGAAATTATAAACTTTTTGTTATCTAAGTATGTACAAGTTGTGTTGCTAAATTAATAATAATCCACGTGGAGATGATATTAACTTATCATTATTATTACATGAACAGTTCGGTACACTTGCCAAAGAGTTGTCAAGAATGTCCAACAACCTTACATGATTCACCAAACTATAGTAATATTTTCATAATCAATGAAAACGGAAAATATATACTCTTCATGTTCAACAAGAATGTGATCTCTCAGCTCTTGTGACATGTGCAAATTGATCAAAATTCGAGCGAAATTTCCCAACGTTTTTGAGTTGGTTGCTCATCAACAGATAATGAGGTGTCAATACTTAAAGCAATTGTAAAAATGATCTTTGACATCCAATATTCTTGAAGCAAATTGTAGAAACGAATCCAATAACAAGCCTTTGTGTTTTTTACCAAATCTGAGTTGAATTCTTTCGTCAAAAATCAAACTCGAAGAAGACGATGTTTCAATTATTCAAACACTTTTGCAAATTGACAAGAAACGCAATGAGAGCTCATAAAATCTTTTTTTGAGGAAAACAGCTTGCCATGAACTATTGTTAAAAAAATTTGACATAAAATAACCATGTCACTCTTAAACATGGTGACTCTAACATATATTACAACTTGTCAAACCTAGTTGATGTTAATCTTTTGAAATTTTGATAGCAATAATCAACCCTTTGATATAGAATTTTGGTCAATAACTCAAAGAAATATTGCATGAATTATTGGGAGCTTATACAAATGATCTGAATAGAGATTCCTGATGTTGCTTATTGACTGAAATTATTTTTTGTCCACACTGTTGGGAAAAACCAGAGATAATTAGCAATAACTTTTTCAATAATGCGGAATATTTTTTTCCCCACCTGTGGATATAAATGGTCAAATAGAAAATACAATTCCACGGGGCAAAAATAATTGGCAGAAAATTAAATATGAGACAAACACAATTTTTAACGTGGAAAACTTCCCTCAAATTGAGAGAATAAAAACCACAGGACCTAGTCTAGTAAAAACTTCCACTATAATAATTAATGGGTACACAGAGTCTTCCTAATAACAATAGGGAATATCAATCAATAATAACAATCTTATAACAACCTTCCACTAAAGTAGGTATGCCAAAGTAACTCTCAGAGAAGATAAAATTATTCAAACTATATATTAAAGTAACAAACTCAGTGGTAGAAATAACATACTAAATTTGTAGATCAAACGCAGCAAGTTTGCTACACACCTGTTACCACCACCGGAACCAAATCCTTATTTTTCTTCTCTGGCAGCCGTTCTCTTTCGTTCTAATTCTTAGGAATTTCTAACTCCCTTTTATTTCTTTCACGTGGGCCAAGCCCATTAAAACCTTTTATTTCTTTCTTTTTTTTCAATAATAATAATAATAATACTAATACTAATAAAACTAGTGGGTTCCACTTGGGGAGTGAGCTCACCCAACAAATATCCCCCTCACGACTCAAGTGGGAAGGTATTGCTTAACCATGCCAGCTTTCTTTCTACAACATATCATCTTCGACACAGGCAAGTTCTTCGTCATCATATCTGAACCATTCTCATCAGTATAAATCTTTTCAATTAAAAATGACTTCATTTCCAGTGCATCTCGTATCCAATAACACTGCACTTCAATATGCTTCGATTTTTCATGAAAAGTCGGATTCTTGCTGAAATGGATCGCACTCTGACTGTCACAGAATAACAAAAACTTGTCTTGTTTGAGGCCTAACTCATGTAGGAATTTCTTCATCCACTAGAGTTCTTTGAAAGCTTCAGTTGCTGCAATGTACTCAGCTTCAATAGTGGATAAAGCATCACACTTTTGTAGTATTGATTGCCAAGACACAGCTCCGCCTGCAAAAATCATCATATAACCAGAAGTAGATTTTCTAGAATCAAGATCACTTGCCATATATGCATCTGTATAGCCATCCAACACAGGTTCACCACCTCCATAGCATTAACACACTTTGGAAGTGCCTTTGAGGTATCTGAGAATCCACTTCACTGTTTGCCAATGATTTTACCAGGATTAGGGAGAAATCGATTAACAACTCCAACTGCATAAGCAATATCTGGCCTTGTACATACTATTGCATACATCAAACTACCAACTGCGGATGCATAAGAAACCTTCTTCATCTCTTCTTTATCTTTCTCACTTGTAGGACATTTATTAGAATTCAATTTAAAATGACTAGCAAGTGGAGTACTAACAGGTTTGCAATTGCTCATGTTAAACCTCTCTAACACATTCTCAATATAATTGTGTTGAGACAACCACAATTTATTATTCTTTCTGTCACGAGTGATTCTCATACCCAGAATTTGCTTTGCAGGACCCAAGTCTTTCATTGCAAAAGACTTATTCAAATCTTTCTTTAAAGATTGAATCTTCTTAGTGTCATGACCAACAATCAACATGTCATCCACATATAATAAGAGAATAATATAATCACCATCAGAGAATTTCTTGATATACACACAACGGCCAGAAGTAGTTTTACCATACCCATGTTTCTCCATGAAAGAATCAAATTTCTTGTACCATTATCGATGTGCTTGTTTGAGCCCATACAAGTTTTTCTTCTATTTACACACAAGTTGCTCTTTACCTTTGACTTCGAAACCCTCTAGTTGCTCCATATAGATCTCTTCCTCCAAATCACCATGAAGGAATGCAGTTTTCACATCAAGTTGTTCAACTTCTAGGTTCAAACTAGCTGTTAACCCAAGCACAACTCGGATAGAGGACATCTTCACCACAAGTGAAAAAATTTCATCAAAGTCAATATCTTTTCTCTGATTAAAACCTTTCACAACCAATCTTGCTTTGTATCTTGGTTGAGAACTATTCAGGTGTATTATCATAACACGTTCTTCATGTTAAAATGCCTTAAAATGCATATATTAGTAAGTATAACAATAGTTTTATTAATAATATTGCGCTTAATTTTCTTTATATGTGTGCTTGTTAAGTTGTGCCTATTTTATACATATTTAATTGCCATTAGGCAACTTTACCAAATCAAATGTGTGATTCTCATGCAAGGAATTCATCTCTTCTTGCATGGCCTTTAACCAATTTTCTTTATCAACATTTGTAACAGCTTCTTGATAATACTCTGGCTCTCCATTATCAGTGATCATCACATACTCATGTGGAGGATATCTTTGAGAAGGTTGACGTTCTCTAGTAGATCTTCTCAACTCAAACTCGTCTGGTGGCTCAACTGGAACTTGCTCATCAGGGTGAAGCACATGATCATCAATTACATTCTCATCATCTGCCTGTATATCTCCCCCATCAATAAGAGTTTCTATAGGGGGCTTAGGCGCAACATCAATGTAGCTTCTGGAATTTGGTTTCTGTTTTTCAGCTTTATCAAAATCTTCAACAATCTGGTCTTCAAGAAATATCACATCTCGGCTTATGATAATTTTCTTGTCAACCGGATCCCACAATCTATAACCAAATTATTCATCACCATAACCGACGAATATACACTATTTGGATTTACTATCAAGCTTGGATCTCTCATCTCTTGGAACGTGAACAAAACATCTGCAACCAAAAACTCTCAAATGACGGTAAGAGACACATTTCCCTGTCCACGCTCTATTTGGAACATCACCATCAAGTGGAATAGAAGGAGAAATATTGATCAAATCCACTGCAGTTTTCATTGCTTAACCCCAAAAGAATTTCGATAATTTTGCATGAGAGAGCATACATCTGATTTTGTCATTAATCGTATGATTCATTCTCTCTGCGACACCATTGAGTTGAGGTGTCTTTGGAACTGTTTTCTCAAACCTGATTCCATGTTCTCTACAATACTCTTCAAATGGACCTCTATATTCACCACTGTTATCTGATCGAACGCATTTCAATTTTCTTCCCTTTTCACTTTCAACACTTGCATGAAAATGCTTGAAGACTCCAAATATCTGGTCTTTAGATTTCAAAGGAAATGCCCACACTTTTCTAGAGTGGTCGTCAATAAATGTAACAAAATATGATGCACCACCAAGAGATTTACTATCCATCATACAAACATCAGTATGAAGTAAATCAAGAATATTTTGCCTCCTATGAGGACCAGTATTATGAAAAGAAACTTTATGTTGTTTTCCAACAAAACAATGAGTGCAAGTTTTTAGAGATGTACCTTTCACAGGAAGAAAGTTTTTCTTCGTAAGTATGTTGAGTCATTTCTCACTCAAGTGATCAAGGCGCATATGTCATAAATTAGAAGATGCATCTTCAATTGCATTCACTTCTTCCTTGCATAACTTCGTAGACATCCTATAGAGAGAAGTGAAACTTTGCTCCTTTGCAACCACTAGGGACCCTTTGGTGATTTTACATATACTACCACCACC
>NC_021165.2:58657093-58706444 GCF_000331145.2 Cicer arietinum | reverse complement strand
ACCCGAATCAATAATCCAAGTTGAATCCTGACATGCAAAGTTTATGGAATTATCATCACAAACAATATAGACATTATTAACATATGCAACTGTTGTTGTATTTTTGTCATTTTTCTTCTCTTTGTCTTCATTTCTTTCCCTTTATTAATCTCTCTTAAGGAATGTGCAATTTCTTTTTATGTGACCCGCTTTGCCACAATGATAGCATATCACTTCTTTTCTAGTCCTAGACTTGCTTCTTGACTTGCTACGACTTTTAGAGTTGTCGCGTTTATGCAAGTTTCTAGATTGACTTATCCCCCGTGACTCTGTAACTAGTGCGTCTGACTTTGAGGAAGAGCCGATCAAACCACGTTCCTTTCTTCGAGCTTCTTCGTTCAACATGCTCTCTTTAACTGTTGACATTTTCAACTTTCCACTTGGAGCTGAATTGATCAACATCACAACAAGGACTTCCCAATTATCAGGCAAGGAACTCAACAATAACAACGCTTGCAACTCATCATCTAATTTAATTTCTGCAGTTGTCAACTGATTCACTGTATTCTGAAAAATACTCATATGCTCTGCCATTGAATCCCCATCTTTGTATTTCATATTCACCAGCTTCCGAATCAAGAATGCTTTATTTTGCACATTCTTTCGTTCATACAACTCTTTTAATTTTTTCCACGTCTTGTTAGCATCTATTTCAGTTTCAACATGTGGATATACACTAAGATCCAACCACTGCCTGATCAACGCCACTGCCTTTCTTTTCATCTTCTTCTAGTTAGCGTCAGATTTATCTGCGGATTTAGCAGTGTCACCCTCAATAAAATCATACAAATCTCTACTGTATAACATGTCTTCCATGAGAGTCTTCCAAAGTGTGTAATTAGAATAGTTGAGTTTAATCATATTGAGACCTTTATTTTCCTCCTCCATTTAAATGTACAAATCAAATCAATCGAACTTTGATACCACTTTGTTGGGAAAAACCAGGGATAATTAGCAATAACTATCTCAATAATGCGGAATATTTTTTTCTCCATCTGTGCAGATAAATGGCCAAACAGAAAATACAATTACACGGAGCAAAAATAATTGACAGAAAATTAAATATGAGACAAACACAATTTTTAACGTGGAAAACTTCCCTCAAATTGAGAGAAGGACTTAGTCCAGTAAAAACTTCCACTATAATAATTAATGGGTACACGAGAGTCTTCCTAATAACAAAGTAACTCTCAGAGAAGATAAAATTACTCAAACTATATATTAAAGTAACAAACTCAGTGGTAGAAATAACATACTAAATTTGTAGATCAAATGAAGCAAGTTTACTACACACATGTTACCACCACTAGAACCAAACCCTTATTTTTATTCTCTGGCGGCCGTTCTCTTTCGTTCTAATTCTTAGGAATTTCTAAATCATTTTATTTCCTTCACGTGGGCCAAGCCCATTAAAACCTTTTTTTTCTTTCTTTTTTTTCAATAATAATAATACTAATACTAGTAAAACTAGGGGATTCCACTTGGGGAGTGAGTCCACCCAACACCCACCCATAAGGATGAGTGAGGGAATAGCAGACATGCTTAGATCCTGTTTAATTGAAATTTACAATTGGCAGCGATTCTTTGAATCCTATTTCTACCGCCACCGAATAAAAGAAAATCAAAGGCTTAATCGAGAGCGAGAGAGCATATTGTTATGTACTCTAAAGCGACACTTTGGTAAAAAGACCTATAAATTAAACTCTTTAAAGATTTATGAATTAAATCAATCTTTTTCATAATAAAAATATCATTTTACATTTACAAAATGAAATGAAATCATTTAATGTAATATCATGTCTAAATAACCATAGTCGTAATTCTTTCTCAAACTGTGAGCAATCAAGGGTGGACATCCCTATACATTATTATATATAAAAGTTACAAGAATTAACAGAGAAACAACAGGCTCCAAAATAATGCAAACTTTGTTTAATTATCAAATTAAACTCGACTTGAATCCCTCCCAAATATGAATCTTCTAGTCCAATCAGACACGACCAAATACCTTGTGCGCCAGCTCACTTGCTTGCTGCACATAGAAGAAGAACACTGTCAGCGTTATTAAATATATGCTAAATGACGGTGAATATTTTGTACCAAGCTATAAACATGGCAAAAAAAAAACGCATAAACATTACCTTGCATATACAGAATACCAAAGCCATTGAGTGCTGTGACCAATGGAAACCCAGTCTCCAGGAAGTTCTGCTGCTGCCTGCTCCCCACCAAGTGGAGCAAATTGCCCAAAATGTTTATACCTTTTCATAATAAAAAAGAAACCAACCTCTCACTGATTAGTTAGTGATTAATGCAGCACAATTGTTATTTGTTATGTGATAGACTTTAGAGTCGAACTCATTATAAGAAATTAAGAATGAGGTTTCAAGTAAAATCAAAATGTTTTGTCTGATGAAGCAAAAATGATCCTCCAAATGGATGTTATGGCATAAATTTTCAAGGTTTCAACCCAAAATGATAATTTCTTATATCAGTTTTAAATGTATGCCATTTAAAATTTATATTTTCTGAAGAATATTATTCACATAGTGAGCATAGACTGTGGACACTGGACAGCACTTCACCTAAATGGAAATTTTATCAATTTCTGCTTTCGAATTCGAAGCGATCACTAAATAATGGGATATGAGACTTATTGAAAGCTATGGTATCGAATAAATAAAGATGAAACTCATATTGAAAATAAGTTTAACAGCTTAATACAAAAGAAAAATCCTGAAGAATATTTCATATATATTGATGATTAAAAAGATTACAAAACAATGAATATAATAGCTCTATTTATAGAGCACATCTGAACTTAACCACCCAACTAACTAACTAATCAACTAACTAAGGTTAATCAACTAACTAAGTTTAATCAACTAACTAACTCATCAACTATGTTTAATCAACTAACTAACTAAGTCAACTCTAACTAACTCATTTATTTCTAATAAGACTAATGTAACAGTTATACTTGATTTCACTGATATCCATTCAGGCATTCACATACAGCAAACACTTTTTCCAAATCTGTTTGTCTCTTTGTATACGACTTGTTTGACATTGTTCAATGCATTAATTATTTTTTGCAAGTAGGAAACATAAACTTTTTCTCTCTTATAAGGATTGGTGTGAAGAGTGCAAACTGCAAAGAATACATAGTACAAATTATGACGTCAATAATTATAAGGGTAATTTTGGAAAACTAATACACATTATTGACAAATTTATTACCATTAACCAAATTACTTTTTTTAATACCTGTGAGTTAGATAAATGACTCTCATATTAAAGGACTGCAGAAGTAATTTCCACACTAAAGGCGGGAAATACAGAAAACAATATAAACATTACGATTTACGAAGCACATGGTCTACCTGAAAGGACGAAAGTTATGATGTCCAGATCCTGTAAATCGTCGTGGTCCTTCTGGATGCTCTTCAATATGATCAATGCGGTTAAAGCAATTAGCTAGATAAGCACCTTGTTGTGCAGCAACCTACATATATACTGATACATCAAAAACTTACTCCATATAATACTTTTTGACAGAAAAATGTAGTCTGCATAAGGAATCATTCGGTTATGGGAGAAATGACGCATACTCACTCACCTGTGCAGTTGCTGGAAGACTCTTCACCTGTGAATCTGCAAGAGAAAGGGCTAGCTTAAACCCTTCTATGTCTATTTCTTCTCTTTCATTTCCTTGCGGGTCGTTCCACAGAACCCTCAAATCAAGTATGTTTTTCTTCTTTAGATAGTATTCAACTTGAGGATATCTTACAATTATGTCATCCATCACTTCTTGGAATTCTTCTATGGTTAAAGTACCGGAGTTGTTTTTGTCTGCAGCCTTAAATATGTCGATGATATCATCCTACAAGAAGCATAAATAATAGGTTAATCATCGCATATATAATTTCAATAATGATCTACATAACTGTTAATTATAGGAATTAAGCATATCTAACAACTTTATTGAAATATTTGAAAATAATCAAATGACAGGAAGAATGAGCTTAATTTCTTCATAAGATCCCAAGCAGGATGGTCAAGTCTGTATTAGTCTTGAAAAGGAGGATACATTACCGTGATGTATGTTGGAAAACAGACGAAAATGGAAAATGGAGAACCAAGAGTGTGAATGTGCTGGCTGTGTGCTTCCTGTTTGCAGGGGATGTTTGGTGGTGAACAGAGGTTAAAACGCTGCAATGAAGGCAGCAGAGCCCCACACTGAAGGTGTCTAAGGTTTACCACAACCATAGAAGCTAGGGTTTATGCGGAAGGGAGACTCAAAACTAGGCTCTATTACCATATAGAAAATGTTTCTGATATATTTCAAAGTTATTAATAAAGTAATTTGTTTAAATAGACTATTCTAAATCTAACTGCCTGATTAATGGACCTAATAAAATTATTACTAGTAATTACAAATATATGTTATTTACAACAATGCATTAAATAAGATTAGAAGTCGAAAAAAGAGACTCTTAAAGGCTTAAGGAGGTACCTTGATTTTACGTTGATTTATTGATGAACAGTCACCAATGGCATACACATTTTCACATCCTTCTACTCGCAACCATTCATTAGTTGCTAGTACATGCCTCTTAGCCTGCACATAGAGTAATCCAAGGTTATATATATATCATAGTTAAAAGTGATTTTCAGCCAAGAGAAAACAATTAAATGCATATGAGAACTAGCATAATACTAAAGGAAAGCTTCCCCATAGCATGTACCCACAAGAAGTTAAGAAGAACGGACTGGAAAAATGTGTTTCAGAAATGCATGGAATTAAGCAGCACCTGACCAATTTCTTGCATAAAGTCCCTTATAACTGGAACAGTACAAATGCCAGTGGACCAGACAATCAATCCATGGGGAACAGAACAAACCGATCCCGTTGATTTCACCTTCATTGTAATTTCTTGGTCATTAACACTCAAAACCCGGCATCCGGTTTGAACTTCTATACCATCTCTCGTAAACTTCTGCTCAGCAAATGAACTTATTCTTTCATCGAACCTACAAGATTGAAGACATATTTTCTCTGTTCGTGAGTTTTATAAAGGCAGGGTTGACAATATGAAAGATTCAAACAGCTGGTCAGAGTTACTTAATAATTTATCTTATATATGACATTAGCAATACAGAAACTCAAGAAAAATTACTTTTATAAGGCTTAAATTGTGTGAAAGAAAAAGTTATGACCTACATTTATAAATGTCCACCAAATACCAATAAAAGCTAAAAAGCGTCAGAAAATAATTGAGACAGTAAACATCTCATTTACATGTTCAAGATGTGATCGCCAGATTGAATTAACGTTATCTTCACTTTATCTTTAACAGAAGGATATAATTTGATCAAGTCTTCTTGGATATAATCATGCAGCTCTGCAGCAAATTCAACACCAGTTGGACCTCCTCCAACGACTACAAAATGAAGATTTGACCTTTGCTCCTCTTCAGATTGACTAGGAAGAACAGCCTTCTCAAGACAATCTATTACAGACAGTCTGATCTTCTGAGCGTCCTCGACGTCCTATAAGTGATAATATAGAACATTTTGGATAAGTTGCAGAAAAAAGGTGTTGATTATAACTCTTGCTCACCAACAAGTTCAAAGACTTTGTGAATCTCCTGATGAACCAATAATCATAAACATGCAAATTAAATTTTTTACCGTGAATCAATTTAACAAACAAAAATAGTAACCACAAGTACACAACCAAAGCTTTTTCCCAATATGTGGGGTAGGTTAAATAACAACCCTTTTTACCCAAGATTAACATCTCAAGAACTTTTCAATTCAAATAATTTTTAATCTATACACAACAAATAAACTTGCTGTCGTAAATAACAAATACATGTAACTATTTGTAATAACTATATTCGACCCACTAATCAGGCTCATTAGATTTAGAAACCTCTGTATAAACGAATTTGTGCTTACATTCCATGGAAAACTTTGAAATATATCAGAAATATTTTCTACACTTACCTTGAGAAAATGACAGTTCTCCTTGACACCAGGGGTATTAAAAGTATTAACTTGTGCTCCTACTGCTACAACCAAGAAGTCATAATCCAGAGAAAATTCACCACTTCCCACTAAGTTTTCAATATTACACCGACATAAAACCTTTTTGTCTGCAGCATCAATCTTAATGCATTCTGCTTCCCAAAATTTTATTTCTCCATTAGTCTACAATGGGAAAGAAACAACAAAATAAACTCCATTAATAAATTACTAGTCAAAATACCCTTGAAAAACAAGAAAAAGAAGAGGGCAAAATCGCTGATATAATCACAAGGTGAGCGTCTCAAGACACATAACAAAGTCATTCCCCGTATGGTCATGTTTTATGAGTTAAGGATCAAAGACACTTTAATTCTCATTGCATAACTGCACAAATGTGATCAACGCAGTTTAAAAAATTCATATACTAATAGTAATTCTTAGAAGTCTAGCTTTGTTTCATCCACCTTTTTAATAATGTTTCGGACCGGTTCTACGATGCTCCGTGCTTCAACTGTCCCGCAAGTGACACTGGGTAATAAGGGAGTAAATGCAAAGTAATTACGAGGCGAAACAACCTGAACATCATATAATGAAGCATCCAAACCCTTAAGAAAACTAGTAGCACCCCATCCAGTTCCAAGGACCACAACTTTCTTTTTCCGGGGCTCACGATCTTCAATTTTAGGATGTTGGGCTTCTGATTGTGATTCTGAGAGTGCCACCACACCTCCACCACTGCAATTTCCAACAGTAGATCCAATGAAATAGAAAAACTTGTTAACTAAAAACTATTAAATACATTATACAGCATAAGTATAGGCAAGAAGCAATATCCAAAATGACATTTGCAAGGCAATACCATTTTATTTTCATACTTAGATTTTCTGTTATCTTCAGAAAACATTTGAATCTGTTCTCTTCTTTTGAATTTATGACCTCTATTCAAATCCCATTATCTATCCACCATAACCAATTGTACTATACATTTTTATATTAACCAATGTGCCAAAAGACTTCTCCCTAATGAGGCGGAATTTCACACCTTTGTTTTTCACCATTTTTTTATGAGGATCATTAAATAGATTATTTATTAAAGTATCATTAATGGTTATTTTATAAGTGTCCCAAATTTAAAATCAGTCAAACTCTTACCACTGATGTGACAACTCATACTGATGATCTTAATTAATAATATAAAACTAAAAAGAAAAAAATTGAATAACTTCCAAATAATGTTTTAATAATCTAACTAAAAGCAAAATAATAATTGAATAACATCCAAATAATTTTGTAGTGAATTACTATATATTTGATGATTGATATGAATTAGAATTTGTTTGATCAACATCCAGTTGCATCTTGTATTTTTTAATATTTATTTAGTATTATAACATTTTATTTTATCTTTATATAATCTACTCATAAAAAAGGGAATGAGAAAAGAAGAAAGTAGGACCTTAAAGCGCAGAGAAGCAGAAAGTTGGAGCAGAAAGGGGAAGTACTTTTGAGAGCCCTGGAGGCTCTGGTGAAGAAGGAAGCAATTGTCATATTGAACTAAAATAGACACACCAAACAAACAAACAAACAACTTCCACTTCTAAGCATTTGATCAGATCCCAACTATATTTATTTATTTATTTACTTATTTATGTTTTAATAAATTTTACTTCAACTTAGACGGCTAGAGTTAACACATAGATTGACGCGTGGATGTTAATAAATATAAAAATAAATAAATGACAAAAAAAACCTTATCTACTCCTGTGCATGAATGAAATAGAGTACTTGTATTTTTACACTAAAATTTTTAATATTTATTTAGTATTATAACATTTTATTTTATCTTTATCTCTCTTCTTAATATATTAATATATCAAATGAATTGCATAATCTTTATTTCTTTCTCTTCTTAATATATTAATATATTAAATGAATTACATAATTTTTATTTCTTTCTTTTTTTAACATGTATATTAAGTGAATGAATATTCAACAAACATTTTAAAATGAATTATAATTAAAATATTATTTAAAAAATTGATAAATTTATTTTATAATCTAAGAGATGTTGTTTGTGATCATTGGAATTTTAAAATATTTTTTAAAATTGACTTATAGTGGACCATGGTTCATATTAGAATTTGTCTTCGAACGAACTATGTTTTAAGTTCTTGTAGTATGACCATTTTCTAATT
Organism: Cicer arietinum; assembly: GCF_000331145.2. Lineage (NCBI taxonomy): Eukaryota > Viridiplantae > Streptophyta > Magnoliopsida > Fabales > Fabaceae > Cicer > Cicer arietinum. The sequence continues at coordinate 58,698,177 of NC_021165.2, read as the reverse complement.
TTAGACCTTCGAAAAAATATAGTGTTTGATGTCGATGTTATCCTAGATTCCCCTTATTATAGTGTTTGATGTTTGATGTCATTTTTTTCATGCCACTTAGATGACATGGCATGCAGTGCAGGCATGATGTCATGAGTCTAAATCTATTTGAGGAATAAGAGTTGGGCCATTATGATGTTGGACCATAACAAGGCCTGTATGTGAGAAGTAAGTGAAACATAGTTAGGCCCAAATGAATGAATCATTGTGTTATGGATTAGATAAGGGTGAGTGTCCTTGCCTACATAAAAATAAAAATAAGATATTTCTAGAATATTCTATGAATTTCCAAGGGTACACTAACGTTAGATTTACATTTTTCTAGAAGGAATATATTTACAGCTGCTAAACTCCAACACTATATATGTACTATTGGGAACATTCAATAAAGGCAAGAAGAAATTTAATAAGTTCAGAGGTCATTCCACTTACGGAGAACTATTCTTTTTTAATACATTTTATTCTCAATTTCATTTTACTAAATTTGATCCTCTTTCACGTGATATGCCACGTGATTTTAATATTTTGATGTTGTTGGTGGAATTCTCTCTACACCACCTCTATTACTTATCAAGTTGTGAATAATTTGGTCAAACGCGCCTCTCATTCTAGGCACTGCAATATATCAATATTAAAAAAAATAAAAATAAAAACTTAAAAAAAAAATTCATTTCGGAACTTTCATATGGCCAAACTTTCGAAACATGTTTCGGAAATTTCGTTGAATGCCAAAGTTCCGAATCAGCTTCGAAACTTTCCATGCATTCCAAAGTTTCGAAACTTTCCTTGCATTACTGGATTTTTTGCATTTCGAAACTGTCATATTGTTGGAAAGTTTCGATGTTTCTGCATTTCAAAACTTTCATCTTCAATGAAACTTTCAAAAGTTTCAGAAATTCTTGTGAAATATGTATTTCGAAACTTTCATAATCATAGAAACTTTCGAAGGTTGGAAAAAAAATGGATTCGAAAGTTTTAAATTTTCGAATGTTATTCTTACTTTTCAATTTCAAAGGTTTCAAACTTTCAAATCTTTGACAATTTTAGAATCGGATATTTTAAACTTTCGAATTAAATGGGTGAAAAAAAGAAAGTGAAATTTTGAAGGTTTTTATAGATAACACTAGGGGAAATTTGGTATTTTCCATATAAATAGGGGGTGACAGGTAAAACAGGGGGTACACGATATAAAACTTGTAAGAGAAACATAGTTAGGCCTAAATGGATGAATCATTGTTTCATGGATTAGATAGGGGTGATTGTCCTTGCATACATAAAAATAAAAATAAGATCTTTATAGAATATCCTATAAATTTTCAAGGGTACATTAACGTTAGATTTACACTTTTCTAGGAGGAATATATCTACAGCTGTCAGCTAAACTCCAGCACTATATATGTACTATTGGGAATATTCAATAAAGACAAGAAGAAATTTAATAAATTCATAGGTCATTCCACTTACGGAGAACAATTATTTTTTAATACATTTTATTCTCAATTTCATTTTACTAAATTTGATCTTTCAGGTGATATGCCATGTGATTTTAATATTTTTTGTGTGTGTGTTCATTTTATTCTCTAAAGTGATAAAGTGTAGAGTGTCTATTCCAAAGAACACTATTAACTTTGTTAGAAGGATGATAGTCAATGGTTAGTCATCAATAGCATAAGCAATTACATGTCACAGTCCGCATAATATCCACGTCATTATTTAATTTATTTATTTATTTTAATTTCAACATCGTTTTTCGCTCCTAACTCCTGCTTCTGCTATATCCTATGTTATTCTCACATCCTTGTATACCTCTCAAGTCTCAACTACCAAGGCTCCTTTCACAGCCACAAAGTCCACCATTATATAGCTATGTTTTCATCAAATTGGATGATGACAATTTTCTAACATGGAAGCAACAAGCCATTGATTCGCTCAAGGGTTTAAAACTACATTGACGAATCAACACATGGACATAAACTTGTTATATTTCTCAATTATGCAAACAAAGTTGTTGGAAAGATCAACGAAGCATTTGAAACATGGGAACAACAACATCAAATAGTTTTTACGTGGATTCTTGCATCAATGGCTCCAACACTTCACACAAGAATGTTGAAATGTGAACATGCATTCTAGATTTTGAAAAATTTACAGATCTCTCAAACTAGGGCAAAGAAACAACTACAAAATTCAAGAAACAATGGGGAAAATTATTGATTATTTGTAAACAATTCAGAAAATTGTTGACACTTTTGCTACAATTGGATCACTAATCAGGAGTATCCAAATTGTTTACTTGAGGAGTATGACTCCATTGTTGCTTCTATTCTTTCACGAACTGATGCATACTCAGTCATGGATATTATTAGTTGGTAATCAAAAAGGGAATTATTGAATAATATCTTGATTATCATTATTAGAATTAATTAAATTACAAAAGAGTGGGGTTTATATATATAGAACCCAAATTGACAGTAAGGTACAAAATACAACTAACTAAACTAAAATATAGCTAACAACTAACAAACTATATTGACTAATAACAAACTATATTGATTAATACCCTTCATCAAGCTGATGAACATATGGAAGTGAGGCCAAGCTTGGAAAGAAATGCGTGAAATGGTTTTGGATCCAAAGCCTTGGTAAATAAATTTGCGAGTTGAAGAGAAGAGGGTATTGGAAGAAGATGAAATAGTTTGCTGAAGTTTCTCTTGAACGATGTGGCAATCGAGCTCAACATGTTTTGTGCGTTCATGGAATGAAGAATTGGAGGCAATATGTTTTGTTGATTGATTGAAGAAGAAGAAGAAGAAGAAGAAGAAGAAGAAGAAGAAGAAGAAGAAGAAGAAGAAGAAGAACTTCAAGTTTCCTAAGTCCTTGATTTTGAAAGATTTGTGAAGAAAAGCCTTTACGGAATGAATTTCTACAACACCATTACAACAATAATGTCATCGAGGTAAAGGCTTTTCGTTATTGAATAATATCTTGATTATCATTATTAGAATTAATTAAATTACAAAAGAGTGGGGTTTATATATATAGAACCCAAATTGACAGTAAGGTACAAAATACAACTAACTAAACTAAAATATAGCTAACAACTAACAAACTATATTGACTAATAACAAACTATATTGATTAATACCCTTCATCAAGCTGATGAACATATGGAAGTGAGGCCAAGCTTGGAAAGAAATGCGTGAAATGGTTTTGGATCCAAAGCCTTGGTAAATAAATTTGCGAGTTGAAGAGAAGAGGGTATTGGAAGAAGATGAAATAGTTTGCTGAAGTTTCTCTTGAACGATGTGGCAATCGAGCTCAACATGTTTTGTGCGTTCATGGAATGAAGAATTGGAGGCAATATGTTTTGTTGATTGATTGAAGAAGAAGAAGAAGAAGAAGAAGAAGAAGAAGAAGAAGAAGAAGAAGAAGAAGAAGAAGAAGAAGAAGAAGAAGAAGAAGAAGAAGAAGAAGAAGAAGAAGAAAGGAAAATACTTCAAGTTTCCTAAGTCCTTGATTTTGAAAGATTTGTGAAGAAAAGCCTTTACGGAATGAATTTTTGCAGAATCATTACCGTAGTGAGTTTTGCAACAGGAGAATATGTGTCAAAATAATCAATACCTACAATTTGAGTAAAACCCTTAGCTACTAAACGTGCTTTAGATCATTCTATGGAACCATCGGCTTTATATTTTACCTTATATACCCATTTGCATTCAATGGGTTTCTTACCATGTGGGAGAGGTGTTAAAATCCAAGTATCATTCTGATTGAGTGCTGCAATTTTAGATTCCATTGCAGTAACCCAACAAGGATGTTTAGCAGCCTGCTTATAAGTAGTAGACTCTTGAATAGAGGAAATGGCAGCAACAAAGGAAAAATGTGCAGCAGATAAATTATTATAAGACATAACATAAGAAATAGGATATAAGGGGTTGGACATTGTATCTGTTACAGCAACATTGCATTGAAAATCCTGCTGGTAAGCAGGACGTTTTTTAGTTCTTGAAGATTTCTGTATATAAGAAGGGTCTGCACTATCAGAGGCATGGTTGGTGGGAGATACAATGTCCAAATTATTGTGGATAGGAGAATGTGGAACACATGAGTGTCTTGCAAGATGACTAGTATTATTATAAAGAAAAACATCATCAAAACTCAAAAAATTAAAATCATTAAAAATCATTAAAATAATAAGAAGAAGTATTAGTAGAAGAAGAATGAAGAGAGATATAAGGAAATATATGTTTATAAAAAACAACATTTCTTGAAGTAAAAACATCACGAGTATGTAAATCAAATAAAACATAGCCTTTAGTACCTAACTTAAAACCAAGAAAAGTACATTTTCGAGCCCGATGGTCTAGTTTGGATCTTTGATGGAGTAAGGTAGAGGCAAAAGATAAACAACCAAAAACCTTTAAATCAATAAAAGTGGGTGGCATGTTATAAAGCAATTCAAAAGGTGTTTTGAACATCAAAACAGGGGTAATTAATCTATTGATGAGAAAAGCGGCATGGCATAAGGCAAAAGACCAAAAAGATTTGGGAAGTTTTGAATGAAAAAGTAAAGTTCTAGTGACATTCAATAAAGGTCTATGTTTTCTTTCAACAATACAATTTTGTTGAGGGGTCTCGACACAAGAGGTTTGATGCAAGATCCCCAAGTCAGAATAAAACTGAGGCATATTAAATTCAACACCATTATCACTTCGTATGATTTTTACTTTGACAGAAAATTGCATTGAAACAAAATTTAAGAAATTTTGTAGTGTAGGTCTAGCTTCTGACTTAGAGTGCATAAGAAAAATACAAGTAAACCTTGTGTGATCATCAACAATTGTTAAAAATATTTATAACCATCAATTGAAATGTCACTAATAGGGCCCCAAATATCATTATGAATTAAATCAAAAGCGTGTAAAGATTGACTAGAACTTAAGGGAAATGGGAGCCTAGAAAATTTTCCTAAATGACAAAAATCACAAATGACATTCTTATTTATTGAAATATAGGGAAATTGTTTGCACATATGATTCAATACATAAATAGAGGGATGACCTAATCTTAAGTGCCATATATCAAAAGAATCAAACTTCATGCTTAAAAACATGTTTATTATAGGAAGCATTAATGTCATCTAAAGAAACATCAGTTGATAGAACAATATGAACTCTTTTGAGAATAAAAAGATTGTTAAGATGTTCCACAATTCCAATCATCTTTAAGGTATGTGAATCCTGAAGATTGCAAGAATTTTTACTAAAAATCAGTTTACATTTTAAATCACTCATTAACTTGGAAATAGAAATTAAACTGAATTGAAACTGAGGTATGTAAAGAACATCATTCAGAAACAGAGATTTATCAAAGTAAATAGAACCAGAAAAATGTGCAAGAAGCGTGTTTCCATTAGGGAAAGTGATGGAAACAAGTTTTATCCTTTCAATTTTAGAAAAACATTGAATGAAAGAAGAAACCTGATCTGAAGCACCCGTATCTAAAATCCAAATAGAACGATTATGATAAATAGAACCTATATTGGAAACACTAGAAATCAAGTGGGTATTGGCGGCTTCAGTAGATTGTTTTTGTGATGAAGAAGTGTTTGAGGTCTCCTTTTTCAACGACTGAAGAAGATTAACCAAGTAATGATAATCTTCCTTTGAAATTGAAGGAGAGTGGTCTTCTGGAATTGAATTGTATGATTAAGCAGACTTGGTGTCAAGAGGAGGAAGTGGATTAGGATTATGGTTTTTATTTGAACGATACCCAGGTGGAAATCCATGTTTGAAGTAGTAACAATCCACTGTGTGATTGGTCTTATGGCAATGGGTGCAGAACATTTGAGACTTTGGTTGAGCACGTCCTCTACCACGTCCAACTTGTTGCGTATTACGATAATTGGTATTTCCAAATTCACACTGAAAACAGTAGAGTCTGGAGGAGACGGATTGGATGCAGGTTCTTGTTGAACAACCAAAAAATATACCTTGCTAATGGAGGGTAATTTCTCTATGAGGAGAATTTGAGTGAGAATGTTGGAATAATTGTCATTCGATCCTTTGAGGAAACAAGTGACGTATTCTTGATCTTTGAAGCTTCGAACAACGATGCTCAGGTTGCATGTGCAGGGAACAGAGCAAGCACACAAAGGTGTTGGGCGGAAATCCTCGAGTTCATCCCAAAGAATCTTAAAATCGGTAAAGAAAGTCGACAAATTGTGATCTCCTTGTTTAATTGAGTGAAGGTCGCGTATAAGATCAGAAAGACGGAAGTAATTACCTTTGGTGAACCTATCACGTAAATCGGACCATAGATCAAAGGCAGAGTCGATGCAAATTATGCTTTGTGAAATGTGTGGTGATAAAGTCCTGGTGATCCAAGAAATCACCATGTTGTTGGCGCGATCCCAAATATCGTCATCAGGATGTGAAGAAGAAGGCTAAAGAAGCGAACCGTTGAAGAACTGAATCTTGTTCTTTGATGAAAGTGCGCATTTCATTGCTCGACTCCAATTATAATAGTTCGAATCGTTCAATGGTGGGGCGACCAAAACAGCATCAGGGTGAAGGTAATAAGGACTCCGTGGATTTAAGGCGGCATCTTTGGATTGGGTGGAGCTTTGGTAATTGGAATCAGATGATGAACCATTGTTGTCAATCTCCATGAGAGACGATGCAAGGAATTGAAAGGATTAGGTTTTGGAAAGAGGGAATTTGGGAAAAACGCTAAATTTGGGGAAAACGCAAAAGGAAAGAACGGAAGCATTAAATTTTGGTTTAATCTGATACCATATTAGTTGCTAATTAAAAAAGGGAATTTATTGAATAATATCTTGATTATCATTATTAGAATTAATTAAATTACAAGAGAATGGGATTTATATATATAGAACCCAAATTGACAGTAAGGTACAAAATACAACTAACTAAACTAAAATGTAGCTAACAACTAACAAACTATATTGACTAATAACAAACTATATTGACTAATAGATATTGAGGCTTTGTTAATGGCAGTGAAAGAACGAATAGAAAAGCCGAAGAAATTGATAATCTTGGTACTACATAAGTTCAAGCAAATTAATGCAAATTTTTCAATCAAAAGGAAGAAGAAGGTGTGGCAACAAAAGTAATTTCTCAATTCAAAGGTGGAGGATGCGTGGATTTAGGAGGCAAAACTCAATGCCAGGTTTGTGAAAAGTTTGGTCGCATTGCTCGTAATTGTAGGCATCAATTTGATGCTCAATACAATGAAATAACTACCACCAACAATTCTGCAAAGTCTAATCCTACATCATCTCCAAGTGAAAGAGCGTTGAAGGATTCCTCTACACCAATCTCAACCCTGATGGCATTCCCAAGTTCTCTAGTTTAATTCAAAAATCTTACTATAATGGTGATAGGAAATTTAAAGTGGCTATTGGTAACTTTAGTGATATTTTTCACATTGGAAATTCATCATTTTGTCCGCCTAATGCTAAGAGTCCTTTATTTTTGCATAATTTGTTACATGTTCCTAACATTTCTAACAATTTGTTAAGCGCCTTAAGTTTTCTCATGACAATAACGTTTACTTTCAATTTTATGTTGATCTTTGCTATGCCAAATCTAAGGAAAACAATGATATTTTGTTGGCTGAAAGCTTCAAACGGGATATGTGCATTTGATTCCATTAATATGCACTCCTCACATGTTAACACTGCTCCTAGTAGCAACATTTTTGTTTGTAATTCTAGTTATGTTAGACCTGTCAATTGTAATTATGTTGTTTCTAAACAATGCTCAAATGACAATTCTGTGAATGTATATTCTATTTGGTGGGCTAGATTAGGCCACCCTCTCATAAAATTGTATCTTTTGTTCTAAACTTGTAATATTTCTCATCAATGGAGTAAGATTCCCTCTATTTGTAAGACATGTTTGGGCAAAGCTCATAAAGCCATTTTCCTTATTTCTAATAATGTTTTATGATACTTCTTTCCAATTGATTTATTTTGGAACCAAGTCGGTCCCTTTAACAATTCCTCTGTGCGGTTTTGATATTAACAAAGGTATTTTCTGAGAATAATTTATTGCAATAATGACTTCCTTAAGTGTGTATGAATTAGAACAACAAAATCAAAAGAAACAACATCAGAAGAAGAAATCAAAAGCGAATGGGAGATTGTTAAAACCAAGACTTATAATAGAAAATCAAAACAAACGATCAAAGGAAACGACCAGAGGAATTGACTAAAGGAAGTTACCACAAGAAGATATCAGAAGAAGCGAAGTCAAACCCAGTCAACGCATATGCCTTTGAAGTCTGGAGCCATTGTTCAACTTTGCATCTGATGCATATATTCCACTGACTTTTGAAGACTTCAAGTTGTTCCATAATGTTGCCTCTGATATGCATCACACTCTAAGTTGCATTGACTCTGATAATGCAACAAATGTGATTTTCCTAAACCACTGATTCTAAGTCATGGAATATGCCTCTAACTATAATTATTCAAGAAAAGTATCCAACATTTGACTCCAACAATCAAGTAATACTTTGATGAAGAAAAGTCAATGCCTCTAATAGAAAGTCAACGATTCTGATAAAAGGTAATACTTTACAAACCTGAAATATAATTCCTGTAAGTCCAAGCTCAGGCTCGGATCCATCAAACGTATGAACGAAGATTCACATGAAGAGCTTTTGAACAAAATCCAAATTTGATACGATAGCAACGTTTGAAAATATCCAATTTGGAAACAAAATATTGCCTAATTGTCACATTATCAAAACATATCTTTCAAAATTAAAAATTGAAGGAAATCTTTGTTGACCAAGGTGAATTTGAGATATGATTCAGAAACTAAGCAAAATATTTGCAAACCCTAATTTCATCTATAAATAGTGGATCATGGTTGAAGAAGAAAGCAAGCACAATAATATACAGAAAATCTTATGAACTTAAATTTCTTTAAGTACTCATAATTCAAGGTTTCAATTTCAGCAAAAGCACTCGTTCAACTTTATATTATTTAGTGTTTAGTACTTCATTGTAAGTGTGTAATCATTGTAATAACATTGCTTAGAAGAAGCAAAACATAAACAATTTCACTCCTTTGTAACTTTGTCTGAAAGTGGCTTTAGTGTGCTTCAACAAATCTATGGATCACATATTGTGTTGATAAGACTTGACTTGTAGGATCAAGTGGGTGGTTTGCTTCTAACAATTTGTAGGTTTCAGATTGTGTAAAGAAGACTTGACTTATAGGATCAATGTGTGGTTTTCCTTAAAAAGTCTATAGGTTCAAGCTATTTTGATAAGACTGACTTGTAGGGTCATGTGCTATTGTAATTCAAGATATAGCTTCCAAGTTGATGGTGAACCAAGATAAAATCGGGAGCGCTATTTTTATTGATGTCTTTTCAAAGTTCACACCGATCAATCTTTTCAAGCTAAATCACAAGCTTTTTCATTCTTCATTCACTTTAAAACAATGATTAAAAATGAACTTGGTCTCAAAATTAAATCTTTGCAAATTGATGGTGAAAAAAGTATGTTGATTTTGCTTCTTTTCTCTCCACTTGCGGAATTACTCATAGAGTTTGTTGTCCTTATACACATGAACAAAATGGATCAGCTGAGCGTAAACATTGTCATATCACTGAGGTAAGACTCACTCTTTTAGCGAATGCTTCTATACCTTTGAAATGTTGGGGGGCATTCAAAACTGTAGTTTATCTTATTAACATATTTCCTATATTCTTAGGTTATAGTCCTAATCATAAAGGATATTTTTTTCTTGCCCCATGTGGTAGAATTTATATCTCAATGCATGTTAAATTAGATGAACATAATTTTCCCTTTTCTACTAATTATGCCTTTTATACCTCACAACCTGTTGCATCTATTAATTTTGATTTTGCACACATTGCCTCTATTCCTACATTTTCATATCAAAACATATTTTAGACTCTTACTAATGCTAATTCTTTTTGCATGACTCATTTGTTGTTCCTTCATACTAAGCATAAATCAATCAAGACAACATTAAATTGTCCACACTAGAAGTTAGCTATGGAGCAAGAATTTTCAACACTTCAAGAAACCAAGATCTAATCACCTCTCCATGTCCTACCTAACGCAAATGTAATTGGATGCAAATGGACTAATATTGGTTGTCAATGTAATAGTGTTGACTAATCATTGACTAATATTTCTTTAACCGAGGTCCGAATGACTTATTTGAAAATGTAAACTAATTAAACACTTAATTTATTTCTTTTTTTAATTTAGAGACTTATTCGGAGATTTGGATTAATTAAACAAAAAAACTACCATTTTTAATATTTTTACTCTGGTTGGTTTTTTATTAACCCAACCAAACTAAATACTAAAATTGATTCATTAATAAATTGAAGTTTTGCATTTAGTTTCTACCATCTTCTTTCACTCAAATACAATACACCCATTCCACCATCTTACTTTTACTATATGTATTTGTGTCGCTTTTGCGATCTTTAAAATTTGTTTTATTATAAGGGTGGTTTTGTTTTTGTCTTTAGGATTATTTAATGTTAATGAATTTATTGAGATTTTTTTTTTTATGGTAGTGGTGACTTTGTTTTGACATTTGATTTTGTTGATTGATATCATGTCTTTAATGAATTTATGATGTAGTACTTTCGACTCGATTACCTAAATATATCTGTCCACCTAGTCCCACCATTTGGCAAGCTAATCACGGGGTGAGTTGGCCCGTGTTGTCATCCCTACCTCTTAATGTCTTCTATTAAAATACCGACATATTTATATTTTACGGAAACCGTGTGGCTCGACCTTTTGATAATATTTAATACATGACAAAAAAAAATACACTTTTAACCCTTTAAGTTAATTAAGTTTCTGTTTAGGTCATTTAAGTTTCTTTTTTCTTGATTTAGTCCTTTAAGTTATATTGAATCACACAAACAATCCTATAAGTTTGAATTTTTTTCTCGAACTATTATCGTGAAATGTTAAGAACTAATTGAAACATTGCAATAAGTCGATTGTCCTGTTGAGACAAACTCTATATTTAAAGTTTTGATGAAAATAAACAAAGGTTAATTAAGAAAATTAATTATGATTCTAAAATGTTATGTTAATTTAACATGTGTTTTTGAGTGGATTTAATTAAGAACAGAATCAAGCAAATCAAGAAAAGACAACAACAAGATCATTCTGCATCATAACAGAGAATGATCTCCAGCTTCAAACAACTGTCCATATCAGCATATTGGTTAAAATTTTTCTATCTCTTTGACAAAGAGTCTGCCCTGGAAATCATTCATATCTAATCAATACATGGCAAGGAACAAGTAGGATTCATCCTAACTCAAAAAGGCTATTTGGCCTCAAAGATCAAAGGACTCAAAGACAGACAAAAGTCATGACAGTTTGCAAACTTCAAAAATCAAATGTCAAGAAAGTTCGATCAATCTTGACATATGACAAGACAATTACAAAGGAAATCCAGAATGATTAAAACGGGAACTCCATAATGATTATTGAAGCTCAAGAAAGTTCAAACTAACAAACCAAGAATGTTAATCATTCTTCGTTTTCTGCACAATAACAGCAGCACTACATCTTCTCTGATTTGGTCTGTAATTCATCTCCAACATTCTCTAGCTACACTCAAGACTCAAGACAGATAATGTACCATCCAAGATCAATAAAGAAACGTCAAGAGTATTTTCTATAAAGGACAGAATTGCTTTAAATGTTAAACCAATAAAGTCAAAAAGCTATTTCAAAGAAGGATTATTTCTATTCTGAAATAATGTTTCAGTCAAAAAAGCAGAGCCTCTCCAACAACTCTTGTACCTTCATTCAGTGCCTCTACATCCTATAAATAGAAGGCTAATATCCTGATTCAAGCAGAGAAATTCAAGTGCTTCGAAATCCATAAATCAATCACATACATACTTGAAATTCTGCAAAACAAAGGCAATCACACTTTCTGATTTCTGCGAAATAGTTGCTGGTTCATACTCATCTATTAGCTTGTGCAATTATCATTATATCCTTTGTAAAGAATCAATTCTCAAACAAGAGTTGAGAAATATCAGATTCTGTCAAAACAATCAAATTGTAAAAACTCAAACTATAAGAGTTTCTTTATAGTTTGTTTTAAGATTACTTCCTATCAAGGTTAGATAGGTGCTGGTATTGCTCTCTGGGTGGAAAGCAACAGAGTTTGAAATAGATCAAGGTTGATCTAGACTAGGTGTTGTAAGATCAAGAAAGCTCTTTGTTTTAAACACTAAGTGGAAAATCTCACAGTGTGAGGATTGGACGCAACCCACGTTGGGTGAACCAGGATAAAATCTTTGTGTGGTATTCTCTATCCTATCTTTCTATTATCATACTGAATTAATTAACTAAGATAAAACATAAATTGATTTTCTGTTTTCAACTAATCAAGGAACGTTCTCTGTTTTAATACAAAAACCAAGAACGTTCTCCGTTTTCTGTTTTCGTAACCAAGATCAATCTTGAGTTATTTTCTCAAGTTTTAACAGGAATTTTTAAAAGGTGCATTTACAATTCAAACCCCCCTTTCTTGTAAATCAATATTGTTACTTCATGTCCAAGTTATTTTTCAAATGGAAGGAGTTAAAGACATTGATTATGTGGATAGTTATTTATTATGAAGAACATATTATTGCATTATTTGGTAGAGTTTTTAATTTAAGAAGTTTTCAATTGCACCGATCATTGTAGAAAATATTATAAATGACTAATGATGCAAATATAATGTAATTTAAAATATCAAAACAGGAAGAAAAAAAAAATAAAGAACTTAATCGGGAGCATGACTAAACTTAAAGGACTATAGATGTATTTTTATTCAAATAAATGAGAAAAACGGTTGTGAAAAATTGTTGTTAAGATTAGTGGTGTTCATGGTCCGAAAATCAAACTGAATTGCACTATATTAATAGTGCAGTTCATATTTTAAAAATCACTTTCAAAAAAGCGGATTAATTTTTAAATCAGTTACAGTTCAGTTATGAATCGATTTAAAAGTGATTTATAATTATAAACCGATTTAATATGTTTAAACCAATTTCAAACCATTTTTTTATTAAAATCAATTTGAATTGGCTTTTACTATAAAAAAAAAATTAAAACTTTTTCTTGTTGTTAATAAGGATGAAAACCTTTGCAAAACAAATTTCGGCTTGTTTTATTTTTTTAGAACTAGTATGGTACTAATTGTTGAAACATAAACCTAAAAATTTGCAAATGAAATCCTAACAATGAATCAGATACAGAAAATGAAACCCTAACAATTTGTAGAAAAAAATAAAAAAAATGAAACAGAAACGAGAATGGTGAGAAAAACAAAAGTGGTGTGCGACACTTACGATGGCGGAGAAGTTGAGATGTGATGGTGTCGATTAGATGGCGAAGTCACGTCGGAGACGTGGTCGCACAGAGAAAGCTTGCGTCGGAGATGAGATACAAAGGGTTACGTGATCAGAGATGAGATGAGTTAAGTCAAACAAAGGTTTGTGGATTAAGAGATGCGACGATGCTGGAGATGGTACGCTACTCTCGGAGAGAGAGTGGTGGGATTTAGATATTTTATGTATTAACTGAAAAAAAATTATTCTATGATTTTGGTTGAAAAAAGTTTAAAAGTGGTTTAAACTAGTTTTTTTTAATAAAGTTTAGTTAACTGGATTTTTTAAATTTATGATTCGATTTATAAACTATTTAATTGATCTAATTTTTTTAATGTAATACAATCTAATTTATCAATATAATCTAAGTGACCATATATGTTACACACCTCTAATTAAGATAGACGGTCTTTGAATGGTTGTTAATCAATCCAAAAAGATCATATGGATTCTATCATTTTAGATGTCAAGGTATACCCATCCTCTCAAAGACGAGTACATATTTTCACTAGATTATGTATGTGGGTCATAATTATGCCTCCAGGTTCTTCCTTTCTATCCATTATAATGACTCATTGTCTCCTCTTGCTTTTGGATTATTTTTATCAAACTTTTTTTAAAAATGCTAAATTATTGGTTGGGCCTATATTTATCCTTCCATGTTATATATTGTTTCGGTTTATTAAAGATAGATTTTTAACTTTTTGTTTCCAGTTTTATCTTTTATTTTGTGTTATTTATTTGAATATTTTTAAAATTTATAGCATTAGATTTCTCATATTTAAATAGTTACTTTAAAAGTGAGGTGTGTTTCTAAGAGTAGTATAATAAAAGCAAAATATACACAATAATTTTAAAAAATTAATAAAAGTGTCATTTTATTAAAAAAGAAAAAAGGGTTATAGGGTAAATATTATCAATATAGTAAATAGAAGTTATCAAAAAGTTGCAAGTAAACCATCAAGACCCTTGATTATAATATTAATATATAAAAATGGTAAAAACTACCTTTTCCTTTGGTGGACAAAACTAGTAACTTCTCCACCTAAAATGTCACCACCTGAGTTATAGATTTTAGACGTCTAGCAACAAAATCACGAAGGCATAAGCAAGTGGCTAGCTAGACCAAATCTCAAAGCTAAAGTAAACTGCCTCAAACTCTTTACACTAAAACATTTTGGATGTAATGGAACGCCACTTTTAAAGCCAGCTAAAAAACCGTTTCTAAAGTGTGCAAGAGGCAACGCATTTTTTATTCAGTTGTCTTTGTTATACTAGTCTTAGGAGATGTTTTCCATTTGAAAGATTTTAAAATACTCTTTTGTCTTTTGTGATAGAAATTTTTTGAAGTATTTAATCAAGATTTTAATGTAATTAAAAAAAGTCTTAGAGTGTGTTTGGTTAGATTGGTTGAAAATTCTAGGATTTTAAAATTCTAAACAATTTAAATGTTTCGATTGCATTCCCTTCATTTACAAATTTTGTTGTTTGGAAGTGAACAATTGTTTATTTAAAATTGAGTTATTTAATCATTTTCAAAAAGCTTGGGACAAAAGTAAAAAATAAGTTTTGATCTAAAAACAAAATTTTGGAAAAATGTAGGTAAAATTATGCAAATTTGTAAGGACCAAAAAGCAAATTTTGAAAATTTTATGCACTAATTTGCAAAAACAAATATAAGGACTAATATGCAAATTTTAAAACATCTAAGATCAAAATTATAAATTTTAAAAATATTATAGGTACCCTTTTCAGATTCATAAATTATAAGGAATGAGGAATTTGAAATTCTTAGTTTTTAGATGATATTTGAAATTCTTTAAATTTAGGTTTTACAAAATATCTCATAAAATCTCTTCATTTTGAAAATTTTCCAAATTTATTATACAAACACTATAATTTGCTTTAAAGATTTAAATTCCTCTAAAAAGTAAATTCCTTCAAAAAGTTCTCTCATCTAAACACACTCTCGGCATATTTAATTAGAATTATTTAAAAAATTTAAACAAAGTATAAAAATTAAGTGGTATTTAATCAATATGTCTTACATTTTATAAAAAAGCCTTGTAACATTCAAAATCTTTCAAATTTTGATAGATTACATTCACCTACTTTTGTGCCATATCAGCCACAAGTTTTTTATATGTTGGAAAAGAAAATTATTTACTCTGGTGAGTATTTTTTTAATTTATGTTGTTTTGAAGCATTCATGGATAATGTGTAGGAGTTGTGAGAGAGTGGGATATACTAAAAGAGAAGGAAAAAAAAATGTTACTCTAGTGGGCTGGCTACCAATAAATGAGATCATAACTATAAATGCAAGTGAGAAAAAAAAAAGGGTAAGTGGAAGTAATATATTTGAAAGTGGGAGTAGTGAGAACAAATAAAATGGATTTGATACGGTAAAGTGTATGATAAAAGAGGTTTGTAGTGTGCACTCCCATTTTGACCTCCCACCCTCCATTCATATGGAAAAGACTATATTGCCCCCTCCATTCATATGGAAAATATTGAAACATTCAAAATACAAAAGTAAGTAAAAATTCGAAACTTCCAAATATTCGAAACAGAAGTTTACCAAAAATTCGAAAGATTCTATGATGATGAAACTTTCGAAGTTCATTTTTCCCAAAAATAATGAAACTTTCGAAACTTTCATTGAATACGAAAGTTTCGAAATGCAAAACTGTCGAACATATTGAAACTTTCGAAAATTCAACTTTCGGAAGTTTGAAATTCAATGAAAGTTTCAAATTTTTAAAAATTAGTAATAAATTTAATTAATAATAATTTTAATTGGTAATAAATTTAATTAATAATAAATTTTAAAAAAAAAATTGAAAAATGCGAAAGTTTCGAAGTTTTTGAAACTTTCGAAACTGACATAATTCAAATGTTTGAAACTGTCGAAGAATATGTGTTTCAGAAGTTTCAAATTCATCGAAACTTTTGAAATTTTCTGAAATTTGTGTTTCGGAACTTTCAATTTCATCCAAAGTTCCGAAAGTTATAACTTCGAAAGTTTCACATTCTTTCAAACTTTCGAAGGTTTCTGGAAAAGTTCATTTCGAAACTTTCAGATTCATCCAAAGTTTCGAAATTTGTATTTAATTATGTTAATTTATATTTCAAATGTTTTGAATTTAACTAAAGTTTCGAAATATAGAAAAAAAAACTCACTTTGAATAATTTTGAAAGTTTGAAACTTTCGAATATCCTAAAATTTTTGGAAAGTTTTGAATGTGGGGTGAAAAAAGAGACTGGTAAAATAAAAAAGATAAAACAGTCAATATCAAAAATTGGAGAGGTAAAAACATAAAAGTGCACGGTACATTTCTCATAATAAAACTATGGGAGCTCAATAATCTAACTGTCCATCGAAGAAGAAGATGGCTACAACATTTTTTATATCCATTTGTTTATTATTCTGATGATAAGTAAAAACATCCTCTTTCAAAGTCAGCGGGAACTGATTTCCTCTCCTTTTTAGACTATTTTTCATTTCTTCAGCTATGGCTGATGATTTAAGGTTAATTTCTAGTTTAAAATCAATGTTCACATGAATGATCTTAAGATTTTTGCTGTTGTGAATTGTATTATTCTTAATCATGTAATTTCTATAATTTTAACGAATAAATACTATTTTTTACTAAAAAATAAATACATAAATAAAATCCATCATATTAGATTAGGACATTTTTTTCGATAAATTCGTGACTTGTCCACTATGATTTTATATTATTATTATTATTATTATTATTATTATTATTATTATTAATTTGTCAATAATTAATCAATACATAAATATAATTATTCACAAATTATTGTCAAATTTATCATCAAGAAGATGGCATTAAAATTTATTAAGAAACTCCTTTACTCAATGTCATATCAAAATATCTTTACAAAATTAAAAAACTAATTTGATCACGATTGCAATTTCTAGCTAAAATTAATAGAGCTGTTTAATTAGTTAAAAAGTAAAAACGGTTTGTTATCATCAATGTGGGCAGATGTACACTCCTTTACTAATTTGTTCTTCAAACACTGAACAAACAAAGATGATTCAGTGTATAGTGAAACTCACAAATAAAAATAGTTTATTTTTGCCTCAGTTAAATCCATAGATGTCATATGAATGTAGTTTTACCAAGTAGGTTCTCCCTGAAGACAGGGGCTTGGCTCCACAACACCTCAAACAAGTTGGATTATATCATCATCAGCAATGTTACAAGCTACCAATATACAAAATACAATCGTGAAAATACAAAGACATTAAAAATCAATACAAAAAAAAAACGAATAAACACTATCAAGTTCAACCAATCAAAAATCAGTGTTAGTTTAAAAAAAGATATTTATGATTAAAATCAAATATATTTTAGTGACACTCGGACTGTTACAGTGATTGCATATATGAATTTAATCCTTAAAACATTAAACAAAAGCAACTTTTTTACAAAATTGAGAGGCTCAGAACATTAGACAGCTCTAACAATCACGATTTTTCAGAAGCAGAACTGGCATGAAGCTGTAATTAGAAATCATCATAGCCAACAATTATCAATAAACAAAACCAACATTACAAATTTCAATTAAAATAAAAAGGAAAGATAATATTCAGGCTCATATAAAGAAATTCAACCATGTTTCAGTCCTTAATACTTCATCGAGAATCTCAGAAGCGCGGATAATATGTAATCATAGCCAAGAATTAAAACAACCCTAATAAAAACGAGATAAAATTCAATTTTTATGAATTAATAATTGATAATGTAAGAGGTGTTTTCTGAGGGACAATAAGAAAAAGAAAAGACCTCAAAATGAAAACGACCGCGTTTGAATTTATGCCTGAAGGACTAGCTCAAAATTCCAAAGTGTTTGAAAACAAGCTGAAGGTAAAGCGAGGCAAATTAAGATTTCAAAACTAATAAAAAGAAATTAGCAATCGAAAATAGCTAATCGAGAATGTAGCCATTACTTTGACACAGATTCAATCGTGGAATAAGTAAGACTGAACTGCAACACGAACGGCATTGATTTTGCACGAGCAATGGGGCTTTCACCTCATACATTATTCAGAGAAGCCCGGGGTTGCATCGTGCGTATAATTTAATAGAAAAAGAAGATAAATCGAATCGAAAATCTTACGTTAAATTGATTTACAGGAAAATGGGAAAAGTTTGTATCAGTGCCGCAAAACCCTAATCTTTTGATATGTTGAAAACAGTTAGAAATCAGAGTTTTATATAGGCGTGCGTATACATGCGGCTCATACACTACACTTATAGCTAGTTTTAAAATACCAAATTAAGTACCAATATTTTTTTTCAAAGAGAAAATAAAGTACACATGGTTAGCTTCCAATTGTGTTGAGACTCCAAATTAAACATTTATTATTTACAATATTTTGAAATATTAGTAAAAATAAACAAATTTACTACCTACACCCCTCACTTTACTACCCACATCCCTTTTAAAAAAAAACATAATACCCAAATTGCCCTTGCATATTTATAATATTCTTCAACTTCATTTACTTTTTCATCACCATTCTTAACCACTCAAAACTTACATGTCACAAAATTATCATAACTGACCCATCATATTTATTGTTCTGTTTTTGAGTTCGTAATTTTTTTCAAAATTTGAGAACATTACGTGAACTGAATTCACGTAGGTTGTAAAATTGTAAAAGTCTCAGATAGTACGTGAATTAAGTTCACGTAAACGTACGTGATTTAAAATTGCGTAATTAATGGAGTTTGAGACTTATTTGTGGTACATGAACTGAGTTCACGTACATTGAAAAATTGTAAAAATCTCAGATTGTACATGAACTAAGTTCACGTAAACGTACTTGAACTGAGTTCACGTAAACGTACTTGAACTGAGTTCACGTAAACGTACTTGAATTACGTTCACGTACATTGTAAAATTATAAAAATCTCATATTGTACGTGAACTGAGTTCACGTAAACGTACTTGAACTGAGTTCACGTAAACGTACTTGAACTGAGTTCACGTACATTGGAAAATTGTAAAAATCTCATATAGTACGTGAATTGAGTTCACGTAAAGGTATTTGAACTGAGTTCACGTACACGTACTTGAACTGAGTTCACGTAAACGTACTTGAACTACATTCACGTACATTGTAAAATTATAAAAATATCAGATTGTACGTGAACTTAGTTCACGTAAACGTACTTGAACTAAGTTCACGTAAACGTACTTGAACTAAGTTCACGTACATTGTAAAATTGTAAAAATCTCAGGTTGTATGTGAACTGAGTTCACGTAAACGTACTTGAACTGAGTTCACGTACATTGGAAAATTGTAAAAATCTCATATAGTACGTGAATTGAGTTCACGTAAAGGTATTTGAACTGAGTTCACGTACATTGTAAAATTGTAAAAATATCAGGTTGTACGTGAACTGAGTTCACGTACACGTACTTGAACTGAGTTCACGTACATTGGAAAATTATAAAAATATCAGATAGTACATGAACTGAGTCTACGTAAACGTACTTGAACTGAGTTCACATACATTGTAAAATTGTAAAAAAACGTACTTGAACTGAGGAAACGTACTTTTAAAATGACTAAAATGAAGGTTAAGGTTTTGAGGATATGGATGAAGATGTTGATGAAGAATAAAGTTAGGGTTTTGAAGATGAAGATGAAGATATTGATGAAGATGAAGATTATGGTTTTGAAGATGAAGATGTAGACAATAGGTAAAGGCTTTTTGGGTAATTTATTTTTTTATTTAAAAAGAGGGGTGTGGGTAGTAGAGTGAGGGGTATAGGTAGCATTTTTGAAAAATAAAATACAAAAATATTGGAGATCAAAACCTAAAAGGACAATCCTAAAAACTATTGTTTTAATAAAATAAATTATCAGAAAAAATCAAAGAGATAAAGTCATTTTATGGATAAACCATGTTTAAAAGAGTGCGGTAATTATTTATATAAATCAGCATAATTTATTGAAAACATTTGAAATATTAAAAAGAAAAATATCTCATCAATGAAGGTTAACAATGGGAAACCACAAATTAACGATCTTTTAAGTACATTGATTACATTCTCTAAACATATGAGAGTTAATACATCTTAGTCTTTTAACTATCTCAAGACAATTAAGTCATCTATTTCTAATAGACTAACAAAGAACATTTCTTGGAAGTCATATTTGCCAATTGAGAAGAGATATAATAAAATCTTATAGTTGGTTGTTCCAATAAAAATCATATATTTTATTGAATCATAGGGACAACAAACAATAAACTATAACAAATTTAGTATTCAAAAATCATAAATTTCCTAATACATAAAGGAGAATCACAAAAAAAAATAAAAAATATAAGTAAAGAAATACCACTGCAAAAAAATTAACTTCTTGTGACAGACAACATTTGTCACCTAAAAGTCAAAACCTGTAGGTAAAGGTCAATACTATTTTGAGTTACACTCGGATGCGCGGTCAACTTTAAGGGGGCGGTTTGCTATGCCTTGACGCCTGTCACTACATGTTTTGAAGACTGTCACTACATGCTTTTGATTTCTACCTGCAATAATGACTGTCACTAAAAACTAGATAAATATAAATAAAGAATTGATTTATTCTTATGGTATTGTTTGTACTAAAAACTATAAATATAAATAAACATTGACGTATTCCTACAATATTGTATGTCACTAAAAACTAGATAAATATAAGGCTTAATTGCAATTTTGGTCCCCTATTTTAGCTGAATCACGAAAGTAGTCCTCCTATTTTATTTCTCCCTAGTTTTAGTCTCAAACAGAATTTTGGTCCAAAACTTGATGAAGTAACATTTTTTAAAGTCGCATCACACCATTTATGATCATAGATTTCATGTACAATTGTTGCACACAAGATCTTGAGGCATGAAATGACTTAAATAAATGCAAAAAAAATGAAATTTCATCAAGTTTTAGTCCAAAATTCTGAATTGAGGACTAAAACTGGGGAGAAATAAAATAGGGGGACTACTTTCCCAATTCAACTAAAATAGGGGTACTAAAACTGCAATTAAGCCTAAATATAATTAACGAAATGATCTATTCCTACAATATCATCTGTCACTAAAACTTATTATTATTTATTAAATTTTTTATCTCTATACTAATTGTAATTTTAAATTATTAATATCAGTAAATTAAATTTAAATTTCTAATTTATTTTTATTAACTAATCCCGTTGAAACATACAATCAAATGACAATGATTTAGGAATAAGGCATGGCGCACTATATGGCAATGAATTAAAAACGAGGGGAGGAATAAACTGGCGCACTATATGCTCAGGTTATGAATTAGGTGTATAACACAAGGCATGCATTGACTATAGCGAAAATGGCAATGACTCGTATTCTAAAATCAACATTCGGCAAATATGAAGACAACAATAACTGGCATCAATATAGAGACCGAAAAATCAAATGCTTCTACTTACAGTCAATTCAGGAAAGATTTTATCATGTTGCCAGCAAACACCTAAAACCTTTTGTATCAGTCAATTTATAATAACTCCACTCGTTTTTTAAGCTTATCATTTGCCTCTTTAAGTGCGCCAGTTTCTCTTGCAGCCTAAAGCATATTAAAACAGATATCAACTGAGAGTAGAGAGAAACACAAAAATCAGGAATAAGAAAAAATGAGGCTGCTTAAATATTAATTGATGAGTCATATAGAATCAATATATGAGGTTCCTAATTAAAACACCAACAAATCACAATACAAGAAGAAAAATTGAAACAAAACCATGTCATTTTGTAAATTAAAAAGCTGTCAGAAAGTGAGAACAAAAAGAAGAGGGTCAAAGAATTATTTAACTGAAATTGAAGAATTGTAAATTGAAATTTTAGATTAGCACTCATATCAGCTCAAAAACAGAAAAAATCACAAACCCACAACCTCATTCAGCAAATCACGAAAAATGACACTTAAGAAAGATTACCAAAATAAAAATTGAAATCACAAACAGAAATGATTTTGAAAGAGAATAGAACTTACTTGCTACTGCAAATCGCGAAGTAAAACGAGAGAGATGAATTTAGGGTTGTTCGAAATTGAATTTAGGGTTTTTAGGGATGATGGTTCATTGAAAAGAGTAGAGAGAAAAGAGTTTGAGAAATGCAAAGAAAAATTTGTGGAATTTGGGATTTTCTCAGTGTTCGTTCAAATGTGTAGTTGCATTTTCATGGTAGAAGACCAAAGGGCAAAACTTACATTTTTGTGCATTTAATTTTTTTACAAAAGAGCATAATATTTTTAGAAACAGTGACACTCAAACTGTAGCTAAAAGTAACTTTAGTGACAGATAAAACAACATCACAAAATTTTCAATAGATTTTTTTTTTTGTAGTGCACCTTCTAAATGTATATTGTTTTGCCTCAGTTAAATCCATAGATGTCATATGAATGTAGCTTTACCAAGTAGGTTCTCCCTGATGACAGGGGCTTGACTCCACAACAACTCAAACCAGTTGGATTAAAACATCATAGGCAATGTTACATGTTAT
Source organism: Cicer arietinum (assembly GCF_000331145.2). Taxonomy (NCBI): domain Eukaryota; kingdom Viridiplantae; phylum Streptophyta; class Magnoliopsida; order Fabales; family Fabaceae; genus Cicer; species Cicer arietinum. The sequence goes on along the minus strand of NC_021165.2, from coordinate 58,675,141 downwards.
CAACATTAAAAAAAAATCCATACAAAATAAATCTAAAGTTTCAATCAATCACAAATCATGGTTTGTATAACTATAAAGATAAATAAGATTAAATAGCATTCCTCTGATTGTGAGGCTGTCTGTACATATGAATTTTAATGCTTAAAACATTAAATAAAAAGCAATTTATTTCAAAATTGAGTGGCTCGGAACATTAAACAGCTCTAACAATCACGAATTTCAGAAGCAGAACTGGCATTGAAGCTGTGATTAGAAATCCTCATAGCCAACAATTACTGAAAAAATAAAATTCAATAAATACGAATTTCGATTAAAATAAAATGGAAAGATAATATTCATGCTCATATAAAGAAAGTCAACCGTGTTTCAGTCCTTAATACTTCATCAAGAATCTCAGAAGCGCGGATAATATGTAATCATAGCCAAGAATTAAAACAAATCTAGTAAAAAAACAAAATAAAAATTTCAATTTTTATGAATTAATAATTGATAATATAAGAGGTGTTTTCTGAGAGACAATAAGAAAAAGAAAAGACCTCAAGGTGAAAACGACCGCGTTTGAATTTATACCTGCGGCGAGATGCTGGACTTTCCGCTGCCTTTCTCCTCCGCGTTAAGATCACCTCATCCGCTGCCTTTCGCCGGTGAGTCAAGGCTGAACCTCCTTCCCAGGAACCTACCTCTATTCAAGGAAATCATACCCGCTCTCGCTCGTTACTCAACGCATACAGTTCTCCTCATTGTGTCTAACCCTGTCGATGTTCTCACCTACATCGCTTGGAAGCTCTCCGGGTTTCCATCCAATCGGATTATCGGGTCGGGTACCAACTTGGACTTCTCTCGCTTCTGTTTCCTCATTGCTGATCACCTTGAAGTCAATGCTAAGGATGTCAATGTTCAAGTCATTCTCATTTTATTTTTATTATTATTATTTTCGTGAAGTGGTTTTTTTTGTCGCGAGGATGATTTGAAATTAAATAAAGTAGTGAATTATAGTATTTTTTAAGTTTAATAGATCTTTTCAAATCACATTGACACTTTGCCTCTAATTGGTAAAATTAAGTTATAAGTTGATTTATAATTGAAAAGCTATTTGATATCTTGATAGCGAATATTGTCTGATAGCTGGTCGATAGCTGATCGCAGATATCATTTGATAGTTGGTCGATAGCTGGTAGTTGTTATCGCCCAATAACAGATATAGTTTGATAGCTGGTAGCGGCTATCGCCCGATAGATGGTAGCGCTCGATAACTGGTAGCGGCTAACGCCCAATAGTTGATAGTGGCTATCGCCCAATAGCTAGTATAGTTGGTAGCGGCTATCGCCTTATAGCTGGTAGCGCCTATCTCCCCGATAGCTGGTAGCGCCTATCGCCCCGATAGCCGGTAGCCCCTATCGCCCCGATAGCCAGTAGCGCCTACCACCCGATAGTCGGGCGCCTATCGCCCGATAGCCGGGTGCGCCTATCAGGCAATAGCTGGTTGCAGCTATCAGACGATAGCTGGTTGCAGCTATCAGACGATAGATGGTTGCAACTATCAAGCGATAGCACAATAGCTGGTAACCACTATTGTCTAACTATCTGTCGATAGCCGCTATCAGCTATCAGGCGATGGAAAATGGAAAATCTTACGATGATTTCGACGGAATTAGGGGATAGTTTTAATCAGTGCCGCAAAACTCTAATTGTTGATATATGTTGAAAAGAGATAGAAGTCAAGAAGTCAAGAAGTCAGAGTTTTATATGTGAAAAAGAAAACCCTACATCTGGATTATACCCCACTTCTAATACATTTCTAAAAAATTATCCAACAAATAATTAGGCTCTACATACAAGAAATGTTTATAGTCGTACTTCATAAAATATTATAAAAATTTAATCCACTAAAATTTATAATTTTTTAATTTAAAAATATCAACAGAAAACTTGAATTTCAAATTTATTTTTTATAAAAAATTTATTATATTGTAGAAAATATACCAATAAAAATTTATTTAAAGTATATAGCATCTCAACAACAATAACTAAAATTACATGTATAATAGTTTTATAGAAATTAAAACATGTATTTCTAGAATATAAAAATTAAAATTGAAAGATTAAAATTTTATGAGAAGTAAAACATATTTAAGTTTTATTAATCAACTCTCTTACGATTAAAATTTGGATTAATTTTAAAGTGGCATTTGATCCATTTATCCATCATTCATCCAATCCATCTCATGCATCTACTACCTAATATAAATTTTAATAGATTAAATTCAATTCATTCATTTTAAAATATGGACGGATCCAATTCATCCAACTATCTTTTTTTTTTAAATTCAATGGATCACATAGTTCATTTATTCAATTCTAATGGATTAAATTTTTTAAAATATTATATATTTATTTCAAGAAAAACTCTTTTTTATTATACAAATATATTTTTTTAAAAGAAATTAATTATTTTAAAACTAATTAATTTTAAAAATAGTTTTACTTATTGTTTTTAAAAAAGTGATTTAATATTTATTATTTTAAAAACTACTCTTAGAAAACTCTAAATTTTTAAATATTATTTTTATTACCAATATCTTTATTATATTTGAAAACATAAATTAAGTAATGATTTGTTTTTATTATAAAACAAAATATTATTAAAAAAAACATTTTTTTTTGTTTAATTAAAAACAACAATTTCATTTTTTTATTAGTTTATAAAAACGTAATTTATTATTAAATTAAATAGGGTGGTGGTTGATTGTCGGATAACAACCATGAGACTATCGCCGCCAGTCGATGTGGTGGTTGTTGTAACACCGTCTTGGCAACCACCCCTATTATTTAATTATTAATTATTAAATTAATCACCTATTTAATAATAATAATAATAATAATAATAATAACTATTATAATAAATTGATTTTTAAAATTAATATAAAAAACTGATTTTAAATAACTTTTTAAAAATGTTTAAAAACAGTAATTTTCAGTATTTAATATTTTTGAAACATTTTTATATTTAAAAATAATATAAAAAATAGTTCTATTAATTTTTTTAAAACATAATATTAAGTGGATTGGATGGGTATCTATCCTTTGAAATGTGATAATGGATGAACTGAATGATTTTAGTTTTTAATAGATGGATTTGATTAAATTTGTTTTAAGAATCTTTAGTGGATTGTAATCAGCTAATCTTTATTTGAGTCCCTTTAAGATATGTGAATTATGATTTTAGTGCATGTAACTAAAGATTTAGATCTCATTCTTGTAATATTAGATTCTTCAATTGTTTATCATTTAATTTTGTTCCTGTGAACCTAACAACATGACATGACATGCTAAGGTGAATTATAAATAATAAATTAAATATTTAACTTTATCTTAATCATAAAAAATTAGTGTTGTAGGTGAAAAATTAGAAAAGTTAAATATTTAATTTATTAACTCACCGTGGGAGGTTTTTGAATGAAAAATGGTTGTGAAAATGGTAATTGGTGGTTGAGAGTAGATGTATTTTTAGTGGTTATAAAGGTAGGAAAATATAAAGGATGAGAAAAAAAGGTCGAAGATAATAGAGGAGAGTACCTCCAAAAAATGAGATGACGAAAACCTCAAGAAAGAAGATATAACAAGATGATACTACTAAGGAAAAAATCATATTAAAAGGTAAGACAAACTCAAATAGAAGGACGAGCTTCTCTTTCGGAGCTCATTCCATAATATACGACGATAAAGTTTAATTACAAAAAAGAACAATCAAATTCGTATTGTACCAAGATCAATAAGGAAATACTTCAACTTCTAAAACAAAATATTACTTTCCCTGTTTTGCAAATAGTGTCACTTATTCTTATTTCACATATTTAAGAAATTAAAAAGTGATTATCATATTACCTCAATTTTATCCGACCAATTAAAAGTAATTCCAAAAAATAAGTAAAAATATGTTTAATAAATATTTTGCAATTATTATTATTAAATCTAAAAAATCATCATTTTATAAATTTGACTCAATTTTGAATACATATTTATCTAAGTTCCAATTACATTATACTTACCGCATAAAATAAAATATAAAACAAAAAATATACTTTTTTCTTTCTCCGCCCAACGCCTCCCTCCCCTTCTTTTCAGCCTCCCTCTCCTTCTTTTCAATTTCTATTTTTTTCTCTCTAATAAAGCTATAATCTTCACTAAGAATGCACACTATCAAAAAGAGTTCAACCATTCTTTTTCTTGTTCATCTCTACACAGTTCATCATTTATGCAAAAACAATAGAAAACCTAAACATCAATTTATTTCGTCGACACAAATATTTACCTTTGTAGCCTATAAATTGAGAACAAAAAAAATCAAAGAGACAAAGATTTATTTTGTTTCTTCCAGAAAAATCATGACATATAAAATGAGTGATTTTTTTTCAAAAAAAAAAAAAGAGGGAAGAGAACATAGAAGTTTGTTTTTTCCTAAAACAAAGAAAAAAAAAAACAACCTAAGAAAGAAGACTAGAGAAGAAAAATATAGAAAGATCTAAAAATCTACCATCTTCTTTCATCAAATCAAGTCATAACCATAAACAAACCCAAATCCATTTAACAACACAACCAACAAGACTCAAATAAAAAAAAAAATATACATGAATATAGATAATGGAGAAGAGAACCGTAAAATCGAACGTTCCTAATCCGCCGCGCACCACCACATCAATCTTCATTGTGGACTTTATTGGTACCAGGAAACTCATATAATCCTCTCTCTCTCTCTCTCTCTCTCTCTTTCTTTTTACTTTACTTTTCAAACTTTATCTTATTGGAAGATGTAAACTTTATTTTCTCAGATGAAAACTCCTTTTTGGAGGATGCAATTAGTTTTCCTAGAGGATGCGACTCCTTTTCCTTTTTGAATATCGAACCTTTTATGTGACTGAAAGAAATGTTTTATTCCATTTATTATAAATAATTATGAATGTGGCTAACAACATATTTCCTTTTAGTAATGGGTAGGTGTTATTTAATATTAAAATGATTTTTTTTCTATTATTTAATTAAAATGGACAAGGCATGTTCTTTAATATTAAAATGAGTTTTTTTTTTTCCTATTATTTATTTACTTAAAATGTGTTTTGAAAGAAGTTGGACTCTTATTTAATCAAAATGTGTTTTGAAGGAGGTTGCAACTTGTATATAGTATTTCTGGTTCTATTATTTAATTAAAATGTGTTTGTTTACTTAATTGATCGAGCTACATGCTCTTATATCTCTTTTACTACTGTTTTTTTTTTTTTTGTCTTTATTGTTGGTTTTATTTCATAAGATCGTCTAAATTTGTTTAATATCCAACATCAAATTTTAATTCTTAAAAAGAAATCAAAGATAAAGATATAATCAAATATTTAAGAGTTAATTAGATGTGATATTTTTTAATCTTTGAGTTGTTTAGACGCAAGTTGTGACACCTTGGTTGTTCTAAACTCATCTTCACAAACAAATTAATCAATAATAAAATTTTTTTCTTCTCTATTTTAAGCACCCTTTTTATTTCGATATCACATTCATATAAAAATAATTTATATTTGTATTTATTAATAAGAAGAAAGTAAATATTTTTTAAGTTAACATATATTTTACACAATTAATTCTAGGCAACTATTTTTTTAACGGATGTCGTAGGGTGCTAATACATTTCTTGGGTATAATCAACTCCTGAACTCTAAACTTGGTTTCATAGACTCCATTGACTCCAAATAGTTTCCATGTTGTTGTTGACAATATTCCAAAAAAAAAAAAACCATTGCCTCTAGGAACCACGTTTAGAACCACAAAGTCACCCTTTTGAGAGCTTCACTAAATAGAAAAGCCAGTAGACCATTTCATCATAAGAATTTCACAACATATTTCCTTTTAGTAATGGGTAGGTGTTATTTAATATTAAAATGATTTTTTTTCTATTATTTAATTAAAATGGACAAGGCATGTTCTTTAATATTAAAATGAGTTTTTTTTTTTCCTATTATTTATTTACTTAAAATGTGTTTTGAAAGAAGTTGGACTCTTATTTAATCAAAATGTGTTTTGAAGGAGGTTGCAACTTGTATATAGTATTTCTGGTTCTATTATTTAATTAAAATGTGTTTGTTTACTTAATTGATCGAGCTACATGCTCTTATATCTCTTTTACTACTGTTTTTTTTTTTTTTGTCTTTATTGTTGGTTTTATTTCATAAGATCGTCTAAATTTGTTTAATATCCAACATCAAATTTTAATTCTTAAAAAGAAATCAAAGATAAAGATATAATCAAATATTTAAGAGTTAATTAGATGTGATATTTTTTAATCTTTGAGTTGTTTAGACGCAAGTTGTGACACCTTGGTTGTTCTAAACTCATCTTCACAAACAAATTAATCAATAATAAAATTTTTTTCTTCTCTATTTTAAGCACCCTTTTTATTTCGATATCACATTCATATAAAAATAATTTATATTTGTATTTATTAATAAGAAGAAAGTAAATATTTTTTAAGTTAACATATATTTTACACAATTAATTCTAGGCAACTATTTTTTTAACGGATGTCGTAGGGTGCTAATACATTTCTTGGGTATAATCAACTCCTGAACTCTAAACTTGGTTTCATAGACTCCATTGACTCCAAATAGTTTCCATGTTGTTGTTGACAATATTCCAAAAAAAAAAAAACCATTGCCTCTAGGAACCACGTTTAGAACCACAAAGTCACCCTTTTGAGAGCTTCACTAAATAGAAAAGCCAGTAGACCATTTCATCATAAGTATTTCTATATAGGTAACTAAAAGAATATCTCATACATTTACATTCATTCAAAACATTATATATATATATATATATATATATATATATATATATATATAAGTGAAAAAATAAAATATAATGGCATTTTGCATCAATTTTCAGGTTTATCGGTGAATCATAAGAATCTTAGTCACATGATGAATTAAGTGGATAATGAGATCGGAAAAAAGAAAAACTTTACGTTTAAAGTTTAATCAACCTGATTTGAAAAGTTTAAGGGGCATCACCAATCAAATGAAAATCATACAATGTGATAGTTGCTTTAATAAATATAGGTAGATCCTAAATCTCTTGATAGTAAACGTGCAAAAAAGGGCTCTCACTAAACTGACTTAGTATTAGACAACCCCAAATTTGAATTCAATTGCTGAAGTCTTGAAAGTTTACATAAAAAAGTTGGCAAGTAAAAAAAGAGGAAAATAAACTATTCATGATTTTTCAAGAAAATATATAGAGCAAAAGGCACAAGATTTAACTGCTAAAAAAGAATGAGATAATTTTATAGATGTTTTGACTCTCATTATTTATGGTAATTTTTATTCCTAAATTTTGATAATTTTGTAGATGTTGTTGCCATGAATGCCTTTTTGTCTTTTAACAAAAATAATCAAAATCCGGTTCTCGCGATTCTTATTAATGTATAATACTCTCTACTTATGCGACACAAGAAAAAAGGTGGAACCATTTTGTGTTGTCTTATGTTGTTTTATATTTGGTTCATGTCTCTTATGTTCAAGAAAGGGTATCATGTCTCATATAGCTAACCTTACCGGGGACACAATTTCATGGTATTATAGAGAAAAAATGGTGGAAGAAGTAATATATCAATGCGGAGGTTTTCCAAATGTACCTTGAAATAAAAGTGAATGTCACGAGAAAGGAGTTGAATTTTGATCCCTTTTAAAATTTAGTTCATGCACTAATATTATGCTCTCAAGTTGTCTTTGGAGTGAGGATGGTTAAATGAAAAATAATCATCCTCTTATTGAGGATGATCTAAAGAAAAATAATATGATTTTGAAATATGTGTGATATATGTGCTAATGGTGTGAATAAAATAAATATAAAGATAGTAGAACTTAAAAAGATTCACACACAAAACTTATATTGGTTCACCTAATATAAGCTACTCCAGTCCTCACAGCTTTGTGAGATTTTCACTAGTGCTTAGAAATTCGTCCTCTTATTTCCACCATTTTAATTATGTATTTTCTTAGCCTCACCAAGCTTACAACACTGTATTTTTACTAGTCTTAACAAACTTACAAAATAACTCAAGTTTATATCAACTTAAGGATATATAAGTAGTAATGTGTTTGATTTGTTTTGGATCACGTTACAACTTTCTAAGATAAGATAGTGTGTGAAGTTGTATATAACATAATCAACAAAAATGATCTTTATATCTATTTAATTTGGAATAGTGTGTAGAATGAAAAGAATGATGATAAGCTTAAATAACTTATATATTTCTTGTAGATGATTCTCTTAATGTTTGAAGATTAATACTTCTATATTTATAGTTGCCTTTGGAGCTTAAACATATGGGTTAGCAAAATATAGTTGTTGGATACTTTGTTAAGTTTTTTTTGGACTTGTCTTTATTTGCAAAACTGTCATTTAACTTTTATCCTCGTGTTAAGTATGCTTAGAGGATGATAGCCTTAGTCCACCCTCAGGTCTGGTTAGTACGAGGATGGAGCTTACATTCTCCCTGACATGATTGATGTTTTTTGCTTTTCATTTTCCCAACAATTTGAAGTGACTTGTCTTATAAGTCAAGCACACCACCTTTTGTACCTTTGTACTTTCACTTATTTTTCCCATGAGCGATGATGAATAATGAACAACGTTCATCCTCAATTTTGTGTTTCTTATCCTCTGTATCTGTCCTCAGACTTGGTTTAAGTATGAGGATGAAGTTTCTATTTTATTAAGTCTTGATGTGTTTGTTTCATTTTGCTTTCCCTTTTCCAACCACTTTAACCAGTGTGTCATTTTTGTCAAGTACTACATCGTTTTGTACGTTTGTACTTTTTTGTATGTGTCAAATTTGTTATGAGGATATCCTATATGTATATCCTCGTCTTGAGACTCTATTCATCATCTAATGTAACCGATTGTAAGGATGTTCATGGATGATCAACCTTAGATCTATGTAAGTCTTATAAAGATGATTGTATATCTTTCTTTCCGATATGTGGCTGTTGAAATTTGGTGTACGCATGTTGACACATTTTTTACTTGTTAGGTAACCTTTTAGAATATGATTTGTAAAAAACATTATTATTATTCTCTTGATCTATTATGGATGAAAAAGTTCGTTTTTGTTTTCAATACCTTAAAAATCATGATTGATGTGCTTGTCTTACTTCAAAGTTTTTATTTTTATTTTTTATAAATTTGAACAATGATAACATAGTATTTTTGCATTGTTCACACAAGACCTCGTTTTTTTATATGAGATGATGATTTTTTCGAGAGTCCATCTTCAGGTTATGTTAAGTGTGAGGATGAAAGTTCTTATCTCCCACAAAAGAGTAAGTGATTGATGTGATGTCACTTCTTCGTTTACTTTTGGAAAACCTTGAATAGCGTGAACAAGTTGTCAACTTTTGTTCTGATGTACTTTTATGGCAATTACTTTTTCAATAGTTGTGAAATGAAAACTTTGATAAATATTAATCCTCAAATCTATCCTTGAATATGAGATTGTCATGGATGTCCATCTTTGGGTTTATCCTCGGATATGAGATTGTGAAATATATCCATCCTCAAATCTATCATCGAATTTGGATACTTCATCCTCTAATTTTCAGATAGACACATCTTGACCCATAATTCTTCTTGACTTCTTCCAAGAGATTTTGTATGATTGAGATGCAACATATTGCGATGATCATCCTCGAATTGAGGATAATCATATTTATACTTATGGATTAGGCTCCCCAATTCTTTATTATTGTTAAGTACATTGCTTGAAATAGTGTGGTAACAAAGTACATCATTTGTTGTACGTTTCACATATGCTTAATTCTACAAGTGAAACTATACTCTTTATCTTGTTGATAGTCCATCAATGTGGCATTATCTTGAAAGTTGTGTTGGCTTTCTCATCCTCTCAATTAAAACTCTTATGGTTCAAATGATCGTATACTTCAAATATCTTCATGAAACTTATGATGCTACTAGTGTAATCTTTTGATGTTACTATGATTTTTTTCATTATTTAGTTGATACTATACACTTGTTTATGTTAGTGACTTTAAGCTTGACCGCTTTTGTTCCTTCAACAAAAAACTCAAATACAAACATCTATAGATCACCATTTAAAAAACTTAACATTTATTTCATAAGGTTTTTACTTCAACATAACTCTCAATGAAACAAAAGGATGCATTAATTATAATTCCACTGTATATCTGAGACAACTTGATTACCGTATGTTAGAGAAACCAAATGATGACTCACCGGAAGCTTTTGAAAAGATAATACTAATATGGAAATTTACTATACCCGTATTGAGCTTTTGAAAAAACTCATATGTTATCCAAACATGTGATATGCAAAGTTTATTAGCATGGATGTGACCCAAACATGTGATATGTAAAATTTATTAGCATGGATGTAACTCAAACATCTAATATGTACTACATTGCTAGTTCAATATATTTAAACGATTTATTAGCATATGAGTTTACTATATCCGTATTGAAGCTTATGTTAGACAGTTTGGCCTAGATTTGAAAAAATAATACTAATATTTCTATTTTGTCTTACTCTTTGGATTATATTGATATATTAATAAAATTGCATGATGATAATTTTAAGTGAAAATGCATAAGGATTTATAGTTCCACACAAATTGAAAATAAACATCAGATTTATGAAATAATTGAATACCTTGGAAACTCACTATTGAAATTGAATGATTTTTGGAGATTAAAACATGATTTTAACTAGTGTTTTGAAAAAATGTGGCGCTACTCCATCTAATAACCTCATTACTCTTTTTCGAGATACTTTGAATTTGTTCAACATGTGTGACCTTAGCTACACATGTGATCCTTTCGCATGGAATAATAACCAAGATGAAAGTAATAACATCAAAGCTCAGCTAGACCGGTGCATTGCCACTCATGACTGGCATACTCATTTTAATAAATTTGTTGAGGTCACTAACTTGGTTTGTCATACATCTAACTATATGCTTATCTTGCTTAGACTTGGTGCTAAAAGGAATGGACGATACCAGGTTAAGACATTGAGAACAAGGTCTAACAAGCCTAATTTTGAGAGCGAAGTCTGTAAAGCTTGTAATACGAATGGTTTCCTTAATGATTTGACACTTTAGTCATGTGTGAAAGATTCTTATAGATTAGATGGATATAGATTCGAAGACGTTCCAAATAAATATGAATTAGACTCCACTCCCATTCTCATCATGTGGAATCCACTCTTGATGATTTACTTGAAAGCGAGGATAATTGGTGGGCTCAATGACCACAAGTCTTATGGCTTAAGCATGGAGATTGCAACACAAATCTCTCATCAAAAAACTTCTTAAGAGGTATATTGAAATTGGGTGAATATGATTATAGATGGCAAAGGTATACTGATGAGGAAGACATTGCCCACACCTTCACCACCATCTTTTCAAGATTGAAAAAGTTGTTGGGTTTGTTCAAGGTCGCGTAACATATAATAAGAGAAATATTATAGATCAAGAGTTCACAAGAAATGAAATTTTTACTACCTTAACCATGAAACCTATATTTATTTTTGGGTCCTTGCATGGTATGCCAACCATTTTCTTTCAAAAATATTGACATATTGTGGGTGATGATACATCTCATATCGTGATGGAGATCCTGTCATCATCAACACAATTTTCTTGTTCCTCATTCCAAAAACGTAGAGGCATGTCCCAATTTTGCTTATTCTTGGTGCAAAAAAATTTCCCAAGAGAATGGTCTTAACTATAGTATCCAAATTGCTCAGGAAGCACCATTTTTATTTCAGTTACATATCTTAGTGAACATTGTTTTCAAAATACATCAATACGTTAAATTTCTTAAAATATATGAAAAAAATTTCTTACTAGTTGGAAATATTTCAACAATTTAGTGCTATTATGTAACTCCTAACTCATATGTTAACCAAACATGTGATGTACAAAGTTTATTAGCATAGATATGCAAAGTTTATTAGCATAGATGTGACCCAAACATGTGATATACAAAGTTTATTAGCATGGATGTGACTCAAATATCTGATATATAGCACATTGCTAATTCAATATACTTGAATGATTTAGTGTTGTTATTTAACTCCCAACTCGTCGTTCAAACAAGAGATGAAGCTAACACAAACAATATTTGAGTTTTTCAGACACTGAAAATCCAGATGATTCAGAGTATAGTAAAACTCACAAATAAAAATGGTTTATAACTTCTAAGGTCGAAATAAACAATACATACAGACGGCTTAAGATATCATGTTCTAAATGCATATTTTTGCCTCAGTTAAATCCATTAATGTCATATGAATGGAGCTTCGCCAAGTAGGTTCTCCCTGAAGACAGGGGCTTGGCTTCACAACACCTCAACAAATTGGATTATATCATCATCAGCAATGTCACAAGCTAGCAATATACAAATTAATCACGAAAATACAAGGACATTAAAACAATCAATACAATAATAAAACAAATAACACAATCAATTTTAACCAAACAAAAATCCGTGTTAGTTTAAAAAAGATAAGTATGATTAAAATCAAATATCTTTTAACGATACTCTGATTGCTACACTGATTGCACATATGAATTTAATCCTTAAAACATTAATTAAAAACAACTTTTTTGCAAAATTGAGGCTCAGAACATTAGACAGCTCTAACAATCACGATTTTTCAGAAGCAGAACTGGCATGAAGCTGTAATTAGAAATCATCATAGCCAACAATTATCAATAAACAAAACCAACATTACAAATTTCAATTAAAATAAAAAGGAAAGATAATATTCAGGCTCATATAAAGAAATTCAACCATGTTTCAGTCCTTAATACTTCATCGAGAATCTCAGAAGCGCGGATAATATGTAATCATAGCCAAGAATTAAAACAACCCTAATAAAAACGAGATAAAAATCAATTTTTATGAATTAATAATTGATAATGTAAGAGGTGTTTTCTGAGGGACAATAAGAAAAAGAAAAGACCTCAAAATGAAAACGACCGCGTTTGAATTTTTGCCTGAAGGACTAGCTCAAAATTCCAAAGTGTTTGAAAACAGGCTGAAGGTAAAGCGAGGCAAATTAAGATTTCAAAACTAATAAAAAGAAATTAGCAATCGAAAATAGCTAATCGAGAATGTAGCCATTACTTTGACACAGATTCAATCGTGGAATAAGTAAGACTGAACTGCAACACGAACGGCATTGATTTTGCACGAGCAATGGGGCTTTCACCTCATACATTATTCAGAGAAGCCCGGGGTTGCATCGTGCGTATAATTTAATAGAAAAAGAAGCTAAATCGAATCGAAAATCTTACGTTAAATTGACTTAGAGGAAAATGGGAAAAGTTTGCATCCGTACCGCAAAACCCTAATCTTTGATATGTTAAAAAGAGTTAGAAGTTAGAGTCTTATATACGCGTGCGTGTACATGCGGCTCATACACTATAGTAGTTTTAAAATACCAAAATAGGTACCATTTTTTTTTCAAAGAAAATATACAGTATTTACGGTTAGCTTCCAATTATGTTAGACACTTCAAATTAAAGATTTATTATTTGCAATATTTTGAAATATTAGTAAAAATAAAATACAAAAGTTTAAGAGATCAAAACTGACAAGAACAATCTTAATGGATTAAAACGACTTTATTGTTAAAAAAATTATTAGAAAATTCAAAGAGATAAAGTCATGTAAGGGATAAACATGTTTAAAAGAGTGTGGTGATTATTTATATAAATCAGCATAATTTATTGAAAATATCTGAAATATTAGAAGGAAAAATATTACATCAATGAAGATCAACAATGTGAAGCCACAAATTAACAATCTTATAAGTACATTAATTATCTTCTCTAAACATGTGAGAGTTAATACATCTTAGTCTTTTAACCATCTCAAGACAAAAAAATCATCTATTTCTAATAGACTAAGAAAGAATAATTCCTAAAAGTCAAAATTGTAAATTGAGAATGATATTCAAAAAAAAAGAATTATCTACTATATCTATGTATAATTTATTTCTACAAAATATCAGATTAAATAGAACGATTTTAGAAAGAATATTATAAAATCTTATGGCCGGTTGTTCCTATAGAAACCATATATTTTATTTGAATCATTAGATTGAGGACAACAAACAATAAACTGTAACAAATTCAGTATATATTTAGAATACTATAAAGTGTCATTCATTTTTGAAGGTTTTTTAATAGCTACCATAATCGTTGCTCAGTATACAATGCAGTTGTAATCTCCAACGTAACAGGGAAGCTTCAGATTTTTAAATGACCCAAAACTCATTTGTAAAAAAAAACTTAAAACTCATAACCTAAAAGTGAGTGAATTTTTTAACAGCTTTTTATGATTGAAAATTTTAGAACACATTTATATTTATTTTTAAAAAATATTCAAAATTTACTACTTTTTTGAATTTTGTAACATTGAAACTCTCGGAACAAAAGTATTTTGAAATTTTTAATATTAAAAGATCTGAAATATAAAAATATTTGAGAGTTTTGAAAATAAAAGGCTTGCAATACATTTTTATAATGACTTTTGGTATTTTAATTTGAAAAAAATAGCTTTTTTTAAAACAAAAATTGTAATTGCTACAAGCAATTACAAAAATTGCGGATTATGTTTGTCATCTCATTATTAAAATTAATTGGATTTTGCAATTTCAAAATTATATAAGTGGAGCCTAATAATTTTAATGGTTGGATGATGAACATGACCTCTTTACGTTTGATTCAAATATGAGAGGATCTAAATTCACATATTTTTTTAATTTTCGTGAGATAGTCATTAAAAGGACAAAACTTGTAATAGAATATACTTAAAGACAATGTAAGCTCAAAAATTTCACATATGAGATCGTGTATATACCTCTTAAAATGTAAAGGAGGCGGTTGTCAGTGCTGCAAAGTAGCAGAACCTATATTTTGTCCACACGAACGATCAGCCTTGTAAAGCAGGATGCTAGTTGGCAGCTACAACGAATAAGACATAATATGACTAAGGATTGGAGTGAAAGAAGACACACAACACTTATCCTCCTTGTCTTGACCTAGTGGACCTTGCACAGTACAAGCTCAATCTTGTCTATATTTTAATTAAATCTAATCTTACTATAATTTTATTTCTCAAATTAATCGTTCGAGCATGTGATATATAGGTTTCCACTAAAGTGGCAGTTAGGGCTGGAAATGAGTCGAGCTGAGTCGAATTTAGGTTTAGTTCAACTCACCTCGAACATAATTGGTTCAGCTCAAAACTTGACTCGAGCTCGTCACAAGCGAATTTTTTAGCTTGAATTTGACTTGATTTGTAATACTTTGAATTTTCTAAACTCTAATTTCTGCAATTTTGTTGTATTTTGTGTTGAATTGCTTAGGCTATTAAGCCAATTTTTACTTTATGAAATTAATATGAAATTAAGTACGAAAAATATATCTTGTTAGTGTTAGCAATATGTTTAATATATATATATATATTTGGAGATCTGATTAAAATTATTTATCGAATAATAATTAATTAGGTTATAGAGAATTTATTATCGACAAAAATTTTAAGATGTCACATGTTACTGAAACAATCATTTGTCAATTCAGTTATGACGAGAGTAAATATTTTTCTTAGAATAGATTGAAAAATGAGTGACGGGACATAAAATGGATTAGATATTTTACTATTCTAGATATTATGTTCAAAAAAGTAGTAGGATATTTTAGAGTTAAATGTGTGTTTAAGATTAAACTATTTTATTTATATTAGAGAGCCTTGGGGACCAAGTAGCTCATTTATTGAAAAATATAAAGCAAATTTATCTTCCCATTTTTCCATTCCACGCCAACATCATCATCTTTTCACTTGGGTTTGTTTGTCAAATGTTGGCAGCAGAATAACACACACAAATCCTCTATTTCAAAACCAACCAAGAATAATTTAAAGTAGAGTTGTGAACCAAAGTTGTTCCTTGTTGCTGGGTGGTGCTATTGATATAGTTTTTGAGGTGAAAAACTTTTCTTTTTCTTTCCCTCTCTATATGGACGAAATTATCCTTGTCTTTGTAGAAACTATTTTCATTTTTTCCTTGTAAAAGTTAAGAGTCATCTTGTATGAAACTTTAATGCCTGAATTTGAAAAACGAATCCAAAAGCTCTTTCTTTTTTTCTTTTTTCAGCAATGAAATGGCATATGAAGGAGGTTTGTTAGTAATGTATATTGTTATTGGTGTTTTGAAAAAAAAAATTAATCTTTGTTATTGATTTTGCTAATAATGGTTAGAAAAATAATTGATTTTTGATGTGTTTGAGTTATGTAATGAGTTTTCAAATAAATGAGATTGAGCTGAAGTTGAAAATTTATAAGAAAATTTAGATATGTTAAAGTAGTAAAAAGTTCAAATTTTAACTAAGTTAAATTGTTTAAGCAAAAAGTTAGATTGAAATTAAAATGTTTAGAGTTAAAAACGTTACTCTTTTAATTACTCTTGGGATGAGTTTAAAGAAGAAGTTTAGAGGACTTTATTAACTCAAATTTTTGTGCTCTAATGATTGAGTGATATAACTTGAATGATAAAAAGATTTAATTTTGGAATTATGATGTGGTTGAATAAATTTTGGCGGTGACCAAATTTTTATAAATCTTTATGTCTATGTAGTTAGCTCATTGAGTCTCGAAAAAGAATCAAGATCGTTGACATCGAGTTAGCGGTGGAGAGAATTCTGATATATTAATGTTGTTTTGGTTATTAAAGAAAATTGATTTTTCTTAGTTTATGCCTTTCGAAAAATAGTTGTTATGATTGATGATCAAGAATGTGATTATTAAATCTTTGAACTTGTGTTTTAAGGAAAATTAGTGAATTGTGATTTCAAGTTTTTATATGTATACTTTCAATTTTTAGAAAAGTGTGCATGATTTTAATTAAAGTTTCAAGTTTATTAAGTAAAGGTTAAAAATCTTGACTTAGAATTTCATTGTTTTTAAAGATTTCAAGTTTCATGAATTAAAATATAAGCTTTATTGATAAGAAAAGAAAGAAAGAAAAAATTCAATATTATTTTG
Source organism: Cicer arietinum (assembly GCF_000331145.2). NCBI lineage: Eukaryota > Viridiplantae > Streptophyta > Magnoliopsida > Fabales > Fabaceae > Cicer > Cicer arietinum. The sequence continues at coordinate 58,658,009 of NC_021165.2, read as the reverse complement.
AAATGAATGAAACTATTTCAAAGAGTTAGAATTTTGAAACTAGAAAAATATTTATTGAATTTTTTGTGTGGTTATGTTATTATGAGGTAAATACTTCGATTAAACATTTAGTCTTTAAAAATATAGTAGATCAAACTTGTAGTTATTTGAAACAAAAATAAATGAGTTAGGGCAAATTTGAGAAAATTTATGGTTGTGTGAAAAATTTTGAGAAAAATAATTTAAGAAGTTTCAAATGATTGTTAGTGAATTATATGAGAAATTTAAAGGATAATAACTTCTAAAAATATGTTTTATATGTTGAAAGTGTGTATTGTGGATAATAATACTATTAGTCCTTACACGTTTTAAACTTTTTTAGTAAAATATACTCTAGGTGGGTTAGGAGTAAAAAAAAGGTTTGTAAGGTAGTTAAAGTCTCATTGACTAATTTGACTAAGTCAAACATGATTTGATTGAAGGTGTTGACACGAGCGAGATTTTCGTTGTGTTTGATTATGGTAGCAATAATTGTTGAAAAAGCTATAATTGAGCAAATGGCTGATTTTCAAATTTTTAGTTTGCACATAGGGACTTTATATGTATGATTGTTGTGTGAATATGTGATGATTAATATTGATGTGATTATGCATTCTTGAGTGATAATATGTGTTACTGCATGTTATGAATGTTATTAACGAGAATGTGTCTTGAGTATGCTCTGTGAAATGTATGAAAAATTATTAGTGTTTAATGGATATTAAAAGGGGAGTCTTTTAATAGCCGCGTTTACATAATTATTGTTGTAAAAAGAGTTAGAGTATGCTCATGCATTTCACCGTTAGTGGTGACCGTGATGGGCCATGGTGTTAGTGGTGACCGCGATGGCTCACATGATGGTTCTATGAGTTGATTGGTCCATCTTATCCTTACGAGG
>NC_021165.2:58637513-58657073 GCF_000331145.2 Cicer arietinum | reverse complement strand
ACTCTGGTAAATCATGTTGATCAATGATAGGTGGCACCTCGGTAATTAGTACTAGTTTGTGAGAGGTAGTAATTAGTATTGATCCATTTATGAGGAAGTTACTTCGAAGAGAGATACTACGTTAGAAGGAACTTGTGCAGTGTGTGGAGGTCACCCTTGTTACTGTAGTTATTAGTGGATGATCATATTAGTTTTTTTGTTGAATATGGCCTTAGTGTTTTTCTTTTGGTGGTTGTACTTACTTGTTATGCCATTTGAAGTTACCAATGCACCAACAATTTTTATGGATTACATGAATAGGATCTTTAGCCCATTTCTAGATAAGTTTGTTGTAGTGTCCATTGATGATTTCTTGATTTAATCAAGGAATGAGGATGTACATGAAGAGTATTTGCGTCAAGTTCTTGAAGTTTTACTCGAGAAGCAATTGTATGCCAATATGTCAAAGTGCGAGTTTTGGCTAGAAGAAATGAACTTCTTAGGACATGTGATAACCAAGGAAGGAATCGTTGTGGATTCGACAAATATTGAGACAATCCTCTCTTGGAAACAGCCTCAGATTATCACATACATACGAAGTTTCGTCAGAATGGCAAGATACTACAGGAGGTTTGTTGAAGGTTTTGCTAAGATTGTAGTTCCATCGACACAACTCACTAGAAAGGATCAATCGTTCGCATAGACAAATAACTGTGGGAAAAATTTTCAGTTACTAAAGGAAAAGCTGACAACCTCCCCAATATTGGTCTTACTACAATCAGAAGAACCATACGCAGTTTACTGTGATGCATCTCACCAAGGTTTGGGATGTGTTCTGATGCAACACAAGAAGGTTGTAGCCTACGCCTGAAGACAATTGAAGACTCATGAAAGAAACTATCATACTAATGATTTAGAGCTTGATGTTGTAGTGTTTACATTAAAGATCTACAACACTACTTATATGGATGCACGTTCACAGTGTCTAGTGACTATAAGAGTTTGAAATATTTGTTTGATAAGAAGGAATTGAACATGCATCATAGAAGATGGATGAAGACTCTCAAGGATTTTGATTTCACATTGCAATACTACCCTTAGAAGGCCAATGTTATAGCTGATGCATTGAGTAGGAATAATGTGTCAGTGTCTTCTGCAGTAATGGCTAGACAACAAGAGTTGTGGGAAGCATTTAGAAACTTACACATGGATATAGAGTTTGCACAAGGAATTTTGAAATTCAGAATGATTAAAATTTTGAGTGGTCTACTTAAAGACATTGCGAATTTTCAAGATGACACATTAATCCAAGAGAAGATGAACTTAATAGTGCAAGGGAAGACGTCTGAGTTTAAGATTGGACTTGATAATATTTTGAGATGTAAGGGAATGATTTTTGTTCCGGCAGTTGCAGATATTAGGAAATCAATTTTAGAAGAGGCTCATAAGAGAAAATTGAGTATCCATCCTGAAGCAAAAAAGATGTATTAGGACTTGAGGCACAATTATTGGGGTCGAGTTAGAGCTTCATCTTCCGATGAATAATCCTCTACCGACTGTCTCTGAGGTAGTGAGCTATTTTGAGATTTCAGCGCCACCGAAGCCTCCTATTACGTAGCTAGACTTGCCCTCTGAGGAAATTGATCCCTCTACGGCTAAAGAGAAGGAGGAACTTACTTTGAGGAAAGATATTGCGTCAGAAAGAACTTGTGCAGTGTGTAGAGGTCACTCTTGTTACTGTAGTTGTTAGTGGATAATCAGATTATTATTTGTTGTTTTATAGGATCTTGGTGTCTTTCTTTTTGTGGTTGTACTTATTTGATTTTGGGATGATTGTATCTATGACATTGACTTTTTGGTGTCTTTGATTTTGGGATAATTGTATCTTGGTGTCTTTTATTTTGGGATAATTGACTTTTTGGTGGGTCCATGATCCATTGTTTTTTAAGCGACCATGGGAAATATCATTCATCGAGCAGTACTTTTGCGCATGTGTCTCCCGATAATACCTCTAGGATATAAGCGATGTCTGATAGATCTCATAGCCCTGGTGTATCTTCTAGTTGTATACTTTGTATTACTGTCCCAAAAACTATCCTAGCTTGTTTGTATTATAATGTAAATATTCACGACTCTTGTCGTTTTGTGTCACAACATATTATTCTATTAAGTTATTTTCAAAATAAATACACTCATGCTGTTAAAAATTGGGGTATTACAAATAAGATCATTGTTGATCAAGCTAAGAATGAAGATACAATTCAGAATTAAACAAGAACTAATTGAAGTCCTAACTTTATCTGTAAATAGATACTCAAGGCTCAAGAAGAAGATCATCGAAAAACCAATAAAGAGTAGAAGAACTAAAGCTCTAAACTCTAAATTAATCTTAGAGTTCAAAGAGAGAAACATTTGTTCGAATGAGAAATATTTTCTAATTCAAGTTGTTGAATTAGTGGACTAAATCCTTTTAAGTGAATGGACTAGATGTAGCCAATTTAGTGGTGAATAATGATAAATTTCTTGTGCCACGTTATTCATGCACTCCTTAGTTTTGTTATTGCTTCTTTTTCAAGCAAGTGTTTGAGGAAAGATCCAAGGGTTCAACATGTTTGAATTTATAGAAGAAGTGGTTGGAGGAAACATCAACAAATCACATTTGTTTGATGGAGAACATTTTGAGTACTAGAAGGATATGCTAAGAAATTTATTTATTTCACCAGATCCTGAACTTTGGGACTTGGTGGAAGATGGTTATATTTCTCCAAAGAATACTTATGGTATTGAGATTCCAAGGAAATAAATGGATGTTGATCATAAGAAGATGTAGAAGATGCATCATAAGTTTATAACATTCATGATAAATACAATCACTTTCAAGGAGTTTGACAAGTGCACCAACTTGGAGACAAAAAAATAGTATTTATGACAGTATGATTTTGACCTATGAAGGAAGCAAGCAACTTCAAGAAGCAAAGACCAACCTCCTAGTCAAAAAGTATGAGTTATTTAAGATGAATGAAGATAAAAACATTGAAACAATGTTTTCTAGATTCCAGACTCTAGTCTCATGATTAAAGATACTTGAGAAAAGTTATACTATTGTTGATCATATAAAGAAGATACTAAGAAGTCTGCCAAGCAAGTTTAGACTTATGATCACTTCCATTCAGAAATCAAAGGATCTTAATGCTCTTAAGGTGGATGGATTAATCAGTTATCTCATATCACATAAAATTGAACTTGCAGAGGATCCCAAGAGGAAGCAACCAACCAACCTTAGCTTTGAAATCCAAGCAGAAGAAAGTTATGAAGGCAACAACAGAAAGTTAGCACCTCAACAAGAGCAACTCCTCTTTCTTTGGTGTATGGAATGGAAGCAGTACTTCCAATTGAAGTTGAAATTCCCTAGGTCAGAGTCTTGATGGAAACAAAACTAGAATAGGTAGAGTAGGCACAATCAAAATTTGATCAATTGAATCTCATAGAAGAAAAGGATGATAATTTTGTGTCACGGTCAACTATATAAAAAAAAAACTTAAAAAGGCTTACGAGAAAAAGGTTTGTCCTCGAATGTTTCAAGAAGGGGACCTAGTGTTAAAGAAAATATTGCCTATCCAAAAGGATTCTCGTGGAAAATTGACCTTGAACTACAAGGTGTTCGAACCTAGTTGGTTTTAAATTTAGAGTTTTGATATTAAATAAAGTATTTTATGAGAATAATATATTTGAGTTCTAAGAGTATGAAAGAAGATTCATGTTTTTGAAGAAAATCTAAAATAAGATTTGATTCAAAATTATAATTGATGAAAATCTAAAATAAGATTTGATTCAAATTTGTAATTGAAGAAAATCTTTGACCAAGTTGAAAAGAAAACATGGTCAATATTTTAAAAAGATTTGATCAAGATTTGATCAAAATTTGAAAAAAATTTGATCAAGATTTATCTACAACAAAATATAAACAAAATCAATTTGAAGAGTTTATAAACTCAATCTAAACAAAATAGAAATATAATCAATTTGAAGAATTTACAAACTCAATCTGAACAAGATACAATTCAGAATTAAAAAAGGACTAAATTGAACCCCAAATTTTCACTATAAATACACACTCAAAGCTGAAGGAGAAAAACTTCAAAAAGTAGAAAAGAGTAGAAGAACTCAAGCTCAAGATTCCAAATTTATCTTAGATTTCAAAGAGGGAAACACTTGTTCGAATGTGAAATATTTTATGAGTGTTCTTTTCTTAGAGTGTGAGAGTTGTTATTGTTATTATTATTATTATTATTATTATTATTATTATTATTATTATTATTATGAACTTTGTTAGAAATAACTACTCAAATTCCAATCTTTTGTATCCAACCCGATAGTTGTTTAGTAGAAGACCTGACTTTCAAGTTCAAGGTGGTTAGTTCCTTCTTCAATTTAGGGTTGTCAAGTTGTTAGGAGAAGACTTGGTTTGTAGGGTCAAGGTGGTTAGTTCCTCAAAAGTCTAAGGTTGTTAGGGTATTTGGGAAGATTGACTTGGAGGGTTAGATGCTTTGTAATTCAAGATATTTGAATTAGTGGATTAAAGCCTTTTGAATGTGGGGACTGGATGTAGCCAAGATAATGGTGAACCAAGATAAAGCTATATGTCAAATTATTTATGCTTTCATTGTTTGTTGCCTTTGAATTCGATTGCTTCTAGTCTAAGTAATTAACAAAAACAAATCAACCTTTATCAGATTAGCAAAAAATTATTAACTTTGTCAAACACAATTCGAACCCCTTTTCGTGTTTGCACCTTCACGAGGGACCATATGTTATGAAAAAGGATTTCTCTAGAAGAGGTCTAATACTCACAGAGATGGATGGAGAGGAAGTTCCACTCTTAGTAAATTCAGATGCAGTCAAAAGATATTATACTTGAACAAAAAACAAATGGATGAAAATGGGTCCGCTAAGTTGGAAACCGGAAATTCGACCTAGACAAAAATTAGAGCATCCGTATGGGCTGAAAACTTGGAAGAGTTGTCCACGAAAAAGTTAGGAATAAAAGAAACACACACACACACACACACACACACACACACATATATATATATATATATATATATATATATATATATATATATATATATATATATATATATGTATCTTTTATATAGTTGTTTTTTTTGCTCACTCTCATCAATTAAGCCTACCACTTTTGATGAAGGATTGACATATGGTGGAAGGGTTTTTGTAATGCAAGAAGAGTTAAATAAATTTAAGAGGAATGATGTTTGGGATCTAGTACCTAGACCAAAGAAGAACATTATTGGAACCAAGTGCATTTTCAAAAACCAGCTAAAAGAAAAAGGTGAAAAGGTCACAAACAAAGCAAGACTTGTCGCACAAGGCTAAATTCAACAAGAAGGCATTGATTATACTAGGACATTTACTCCATTGATCAGGTTAGAAGCTATTTGATGACTCTTCATCATATGCATATTTTTCATTGTTTTTAGTCTTATTTATCTTTAATTATTAGTTAATTTAAGGAGTTATTTGATATATTTTATTGATTTTAGTTCTTGCATTTAATGAAATGTTTATGTTCTTATTTCCTTGATTAAGTAGAGATTTTCCATAGTTTTGCGTTGTTTCTTTGTTTTAGTGTAGTGTTGAATTTTGGTGAGAAATCAACATGACCTATATGGAGTAATTCAACCATATATGTAGTGGTAAATGTCCAATTAGAGTCAACACAAGTTCAAATGAAAGCTAGGATCCATATCTAAAACTTTCATGAAGACACCAGAACCAAATTCAGACTCAAAAGAGGAGAATATTACACTAAACGCAATACAGAAGATGTTGTGCACTTGAAGCGCGCCCGATTCACATTTCCACAATATTTTCACATCTTGATTCTGTCCAGGTGCACCTGAAGCGTGCTTGGGGCGTGCGAAGCGCATCATAACACATTAAAACATGTTTTTCTCATTTTTTAGGTATCTTTTTTATTATTGGGAAGTTTAGAGACTTGTGCTCTGGCAGAGAAACTCAAAAACAGTCGTTTCTAACACCATTGAAGCAGTTTTATCAAAAATCATTCATGGATTGTTCTTGTAATTCTTGTCAAATCTCTATCTTTTTCTATCTCTATCATGAGTAACTAAACCCTATTTGTTAGGGATGAGTGTAACAAGATGAAATCCTTATTTTTCAGATTTGATTTCTAGTTATATGTATGAGTTTATTGAATTATTTTTCTCATCTCTGTGCTTAACGCTTTTTATTGCTTGATCAACATTATAATGTTCTATGATTCATATTTTGAAACGGAAGTGGACTTTACGAAAGCTTGAGATGATAAATTCATGAAATTGTAGTATAAGGATAGATGAAGGTCATGAAACCAATTAAATTTGTTGCAAAGGCAGTGATTTGAAAACAAAATTCTTGTACCATAAAGAAAACAAAAAAAATTTCTTCAAAACAATAGAAAATAAGACATCAATTTATGTCATGGACACAAATATTCATTCATATAACCTATAATATAGAAAACAAAAAAAAAAATTAAATAGAGAAAGTTTTTCTTTTTTTTTTTTGTTATTTATTTTAGCAAGATCATAATATAAAAAATGAGTGATTTTTTTTGAAAAAAAAGAAGGAAGAGAAGAGAGAGGTTTTTTTTTTCTTCCTAAAACAAAGAAGAAAAAAAAAGGAAACAACTTAAAAAAAACACAAAAGGAAAATATAGAGATTCAAAAATCTACTATCCTCTTTCATCAGATCATGTCATAACCATAAATATACCTAAACTCATTTTAACAGCACAACCAACAACAACAAAATAAAAAAATATGAATATAGGAGAGTAGAGAACTGTGAATAATTAAAATATGAATACAAGGGAAAAGAGAAACGTGAACCGGCGTAATCAATACATTGCATACCACTGCACACTATCGCCTCCATTTTCATTGTGACCTTTATTGGTACCGGAAAAGACATATACTTCCTCCCTTTCTTTGTTTTTTTTCTTCTTTGTTTTGTAAACTTTATCATATTGAAATATGTAAATTTTATTTTCCTATATGAAAACTCTGTTTTTCTGAAGAATGCGACTACCTCACTGTTTTGCGACTACCTCTTTCACGTTTTCTTTTCTGATATTTGAACTTTAATTTTTTTTTCTTTTTGAAAGAATTATTGTCTAATATCATAGAAAATTTTACTCTTTAAAAAGGTGTCCAATATCGTCGTGTCTAAGATGGTGATTTGGCTTGTTTACAAAAAAATAATACTAATATTGATATTTTGTCTTATTCTTTGAATCATATTGATATGTTGATAAAATTATAGGATGACAATTTCGAATAGAGATGCATAGGGATTTATGGTTCTTCGGAAACCCAAAATAAACATTGCATTTATGATTTAATTGAACACCTTGCAAACTCTCACTGTGACACCCTAAACTCAAATTGAAATAAAAAGTAAAATGCACTAGTTTTAAAAGAGATTCGTAACGGTCCAAAAATAGTGTATAAAAAATCCTTTTAATATATAAGGCTTGATATGTCACACTCAACTTACCACAAGACTGTTGCATACAAATTCTTAATTAAAAATCCTTTAACATTGAATATAGTTGAGATTTATTAAACAAATATTTTTGACATAAAAACATGTTCAAAACCTAGAGACAATTTTTATCTCTGAATAATAGATCAAATATAACACAATGGATCCATAGAGTTTACAAAACAAAAATGAGTTCATAACTCAACAAAACACAACAAATTACTTCCACTCAATATCACCTATCAGAGCATTGATCGCCAATTGATAACCTGAAATAATTGTGCTCTCGCAAGCACCAAACACAAACAACGAGGGGTGAACTTTGAAAACATGTAATAGTAAAAAATAATTGAGAAGAACATGTAAAATATGAATTACACACAATATTATATTAAATTACAATTAACAATAATAATCAAGGTAAACATTGATACAATCCACAACGAGTAAGTCAACACACAAATAATATGTGAAATATTATTGATCAAAATTTCATAAGAGACCAAGTTTTTACTGCTCTCAAAACCTTGAAACCTATAGTTATGTTGGGTGTAGATATTATGCCAACTATTTTCTTTTGAAAATATTAGCATATCGTGAGTGACGATATATCTCAGATGATGATCAATATCCAAAATCATGAGGGATATCTGTAAGATTTATGGGTCACATATGTAATTAATTAATAAAGTGTGTTAGGGTCATTATATAATTAGCCAATAAACTAGGGGTCAAATAATATATAATAGTTTATGGATAAAGAGCATAATAGTTATGAAAATTAATAGTGTAGATACCAGGCAGTTTCTAGTTTAATGAGGGGCTGAATTAGAAATACTGCAATTTGGGATATAACTAATAATAGTTATATATAGGGGTAGTGGTCCCCAAGGCAAACACAACAAGACTATTCAGTTTCACAAACCAAAAGGAGAAAACTCTCTGGTTCTCTCTATCCTCATCAAGAGAGCAATATCTTCAGGGTGTTTTGCTGAGAAAGATCACCCAACCCATTGGCTCTATCATCATCATCCCAGGATTTCATCAATGGCAATTCCCACAGGTACGCTTGCACCTTTGGATATTCATTATGTAATTGGCATGGATTGTTGAGCAAAAGAAAGGTTTTTTTTCCAACAATATCATCATGTTAGCATCAATCATACTTTCCGTTTTCTCATTCCAAAATTGAAGAGGCTTGTGAGAGCAGAGGAATTACGTCTAATTTCTCTTTATAACGTTGTTTTTAAAAATATTACCAAAATTACTGCAAATCGGCTTGAAAATATTTTTGTTACTCAGATTTGTCAGCTAAGATCTTGCTGGCTACTCTGAGATTTGTTGGAGAGCAAACTTAGACGATTCTCCATAGTGTGAGTTGACGATGGTCATTCTCATATATTTTTATAATCTTATAACTATTATTTTACTCGCTGTCTATGTTAAAATATTTAACTAAAAATTTGGGAAACACAACCTTTGAAATTTATCTTGATTTCGTCATTTATTTATTTTAATGGTCTTTGTTATATAATATGTTATTAATGTGATTTACGTATATATTAAAAGTATTTAAATATTGCATTGTTATGCGATTGGATATGTTTTCCATGAATTACGATGAAATTATTTTAAATACGTGTTTTGGAAAATCATTGTTGTAATTAATAAATCGCTAACATCGTTAGGTGCATCTAGTTACCTCGTTTTGATTAGGGAGAGTTACTTGTTAGATGGAACCAGTAGGAGGATAGAGCTATCAACGAGATGTAAGCTCCCTAATTGAAGTGTGATGAAGCGTTACGGGATTGAGAGGAGATGACTATCCGTTAGATGGAGCCACCCCTAAGGGAAAGGTTACCCTTAGGAAGAAATGACTATCAAAGAGATAGAGTCGCCTCTTGGTTCTCAAAAAAAAAAAGTTTGTAATTTTACTTGTTTGATTTTCATAATGATTTTAATGTTATTCATTTTGATTTTGCTTCGCTATAAATGAAATTTTTAATATTTCTATCTGAGCAACTAAATTATAAGTTTAGTGGTTTTATTATGTGTATAACATAATCGCTACAAGATTGAAAAACAGTTTTTTGCACCTTTTTGTGTTTCTCTTCTAGTTGATGGTGGTTGTTGTCTCCTCACTAAGTCTTTATTAAAAACTAATGTTGGGTTCGAAGTGAAACTCATCCCTGACATTTTTCATATTATAAATGATCAATTTTATTACCGTTGTTAATTTTAAATATTATTTCAATCAGTTCATAAACTTTTTGTTTAGTTTTAGTAATTAAATACAAATCGATATTAAAACGCAATCCTTGAGTTCGACACTCGGTACTACCATTTTAGTTATTACTAGCAACGATTTAGTACACAACAATATCACTTTTTAGGTATCTTTTTTATTATTGGGAAGTTTGGAGACTTGTGCTGTGGCAGAGAAACTCAAAGACAATCGTTTCTAACACCATTGAATCAGTTTTATCAAAAATCATTCATGGATTGTTCTTGTAATTCTTGTCAAATCTCTATCTTTTTCTATCTCTATCATGAGTAACTAAACTCTATTTGTTAGGGATGAGTGTAACAAGATGAAATCCTTATTTTTCAGATTTGATTTCTAGTTATATGTATGAGTTTATAGAATTATTTTTCTCATCTCTATGTTTAACGCTTTTTATTGCTTGATCAACATTAAAATGTTCTATGATTCATATTTTGAAACGGAAGTGGACTTTACGAAAGCTTGAGATGATAAATTCATGAAATTGTAGTATAGGGATAAATGAAGGTCGTGAAATCAATTAAATTTGTTGCAAAGGCAGTGATTTGAAAACAGAATTCTTGTACCATAAAGCTTAATTCTAATTTTAATTCCACTAAGGAATTATGGGTTATTTTCAAATTAAAAGTTCTATCACTAAGATATTAGGGTTAGAATAATAAGAGAATTCAGTATTAATTCAATATAGGAATTTAGTATCTAGGATCAAATTAAAAACCAATGTTGGGTTCGAAGTGAAACTCATCCCTGACATTTTTCATATTATAAATGATCAATTTTATTACCGTTGTTAATTTTAAATATTATTTCAATCAGTTCATAAACTTTTTGTTCAGTTTTAGTAATTAAATACAAATCGATATTAAAACGCAATCCTTGGGTTCGACACTCGGTACTACCATTTTAATTATTACTAGCAACGATTTAGTACACAACAATATCACTATTCATATCCTACTTTATTTTGCTTCAAATACTAACACTACATTATTTCAAATGGATGTTAAAAGAGTGTTTCGAAATGGTTATATAAATGAAGAAGTTTATGTTAAACAACCCCCAAATTTTTTAACATTTTAAATATATAAATCATTTCTTAAAACTTAGGAAATCTATTTATGATCTAAAACAAGCACCTAGAGCATGGTATGATAGACACGGTAATTTCTTGCTTAAAACTAACTTTGAAAGAGGATAGATAGATGACACACTCTTTAGAAAATAAATAGGAGATGAAATTCTTATTATTCAAATTTATGTTGATCACATTATTTTTGGATCTACTAATGGCACTTTTTGCTAAGAATATTTTAAATTAATACAGCTCGAATATCAAATGAGTATGATGGAAGAACTTAAGTTCTTCTTAGGGATACAAATTCAGGAAAGTCAAAAAGGTATATACATTCATCAAACTAAATATACAAAAGAGCTTCTCTAGAAGTTTCAGATGAGTGATTGACAACCTATGGCTACATCAATGCACCCAACTTTTTCACTTGAAAAAGATGATTCAGACCAAAAAGTTGACACAAAAATAAAACTATAAAAGAATGATATAATCCCTACTTTACCTTACTGCTTCCAGACCTAACATCATGTTTAATATATGTGTATGTGCAAAATTTCAAGCTGACCCTAGTGAATCCCATTTAACTATTGTTAAGAGAATCCTTAGATACCTAAAATATAACCAACCTTACCTTCTTCTACAAGAAATCTCTTAAGTAAAAACTTTGTATATAATGTGATTATGATTATGCTAAAGATAAACTTGAAAGAAAGATCACTAGTGGCAACTGCACCTTTCTAGGTGACAACTTAATATTTTGATCAAGTAAGAGATAAAACACCATTGCAATGTCAATAACAGAGGTTGAGTACATTTCAATAGTTAGTTGCAGTTCTCAACTACTTTGGATAAAACATCAACTTGAAGACTACAAGATCCTAGAATCCAACATTCCCATCTATTGCGATAACACTTATGTAATTTTTCTAACCAAAAACCCTATCCTACATTCTAGAGTTAAACACATAGAGATCAAACACCACTTCATTAAGGACTTTGTTCAAAAAAGGATATTAAACATTCAATTTGTAGACACTTAACACCAATGGGCTGACATATTAAACCTTACATTCATATGTGACTAATGTTGTAATCACATTTGAATAAAAAAACGAAAAGAGAATAAAAGAGAAAAAAAAAAGTTTTACTTTCAAGTCTTTTTGTCTATGAAAAAATAGGGAGAAATATATTTGATATTATGGGGGAGAAAAGGATACTAAGACTTAGGGGGATCCCTAAGTTAGGGGAGTCAAAGAATTATAAAGAAAAGTTATTATAAAAAATACAAGTTTTGTCATCATCAAAAAGGAGAAGATTGTTGGAACCAAGGTGGTTTTACATTTAGAGTTTTGATGTTAACAAAAGTTTTTTTATGAGAACAATATATTTGACATCAAAGAGTATGAAAGAAGATTCATGTTAATTTAAAGTAAGATTTCATTCAAATTTATAATGGAAGAAAATCTAAAATAAGATTTTATTCAAAATTATAATTGATACAAATTTAAAAATTTGAGAAACATTTTCTAAGTGTTCTTTTCTTAGAGGGTGAGGGTTATTATTATCATCAGCTTTGTTAGAAGCAACTACTCAAGTTCCAATCTTTTGTATCCAACCCGATAGTTGTTTCATTCCTTCTTCAGTATGGGATTGTCAGGTTGTTAGGAGAACACTTTGGCTTGCAGGGTCAAGGTGGTTAGTTCCTTCTTCAATATGGGGTTGTCAGGTTGTTAGGAGAAGACTTGACTTGTAGGGTCAAGGTGGTTAGTTCCTCAAAAGTATGGGGTTGTCAGGATGTTTGGGAAGACTGACTTGGAGGGTCGGGTGCTTTGTAATTCAAGGTATTTGAATTAGTGGATTAATGTATTCTGAATGAGGGGACTAGATATAGCCAAGTTATGGTGAACCAGGATAAAACTATGTGTCAAATAATTTATGCTTTCGTTGTTTTTTGCCTCTGAATTCAATTGCTTCTAGTCCAAGTAATTCACACAAACTAATCAGCCTTCATCAAATTAGCAAAAAGTTATCAACTTTGTCAAATACAATTCAACCCCCTTCTCGTGTTTGCACCTTCACGAGGGACCATATGTTGTGTAAAAGGATTTCTCTAGAGAAGCTCTAATACTCACAAAGATGGATGAAGATGAAGTTTCACTCTTAGTAAATTCAGATGCAGTCAAAAGATATTATGCTTGGACAAAAAACAAATGGTTGAAAAATAGGCCCGCTGGGTTGAAAACCGAAAATTCGACCTAAACAAAAATTAGAGTATATATATATAATGAACAAAAATTATATTTAATTATCTTTTACAATGATAATATTTATATTTTCTCGTAAAATATAATTAAATAGGGACAACGTTTCTAAACTAGACCCATATCTTGCAAAGAATTGCATTTTTCATCCCTTTCAATCTAACCATTGGTAACCAATCCGAAAACGGTATTTTTTAATTCTTGTCGATTTATGCATTGGTTAACAATCCGAACATGATCATTTGTTCATTCTTGTCGATCTACCAATCGGTAATCAATCCGAACACAATCATTTGTTTAGTTTTTCATTACAAATAACATTCTTATATGTTTTTTCATTGCACATGCAAAACACGCGTTCTTGCATTTCACAATTTATTTAGACAAAATTTAGGTCCTTATATTTAATTATCTTTTACAAAATTCAGGGACCATATGTTGTGTAAAAGGATTTCTCTGGAGGAGCTCTAATACTCACAAATATGGATGGAGAGGAAGTAACCAGAGGAAGAAGATGCAGACAAATCAGAAGAACTTGAAAAATCAGATGATAAAAACAAATCAGAAGAATATGACAAATCTTCGAAGGATATCACTTTTTTTTGCTCACTCTCATCAATTAAGCCTACCACTTTTGATGAAGGATTGACATATGGTGGAAGGGTTTTTGTAATGCAAGAAGAGTTAAATAAATTTAAGAGGAATGATGTTTGGGATCTAGTACCTAGACCAAAGAAGAACATTATTGGAACCAAGTGCATTTTCAAAAACCAGCTAAAAGAAAAAGGTGAAAAGGTCACAAACAAAGCAAGACTTGTCGCACAAGGCTAAATTCAACAAGAAGGCATTGATTACACTAGGACATTTACTCCATTGATCAGGTTAGAAGCTATTTGATGACTCTTCATCATATGCATATTTTTCATTGTTTTTAGTCTTATTTATCTTTAATTATTAGTTAATTTAAGGAGTTATTTGATATATTTTATTGATTTTAGTTCTTGCATTTAATGAAATGTTTATGTTCTTATTTCCTTGATTAAGTAGAGATTTTCCATAGTTTTGCGTTGTTTCTTTGTTTTAGTGTAGTGTTGAATTTTGGTGAGAAATCAACATGACCTATATGGAGTAATTCAACCATATATGTAGTGGTAAATGTCCAATTAGAGTCAACACAAGTTGAAATGAAAGCTAGGATCCATATCTAAAACTTTCATGAAGACACCAGAACCAAATTCAGACTCAAAAGAGGAGAATATTGCACTAAACGCAATACATAAGATGTTGTGCACTTGAAGCGCGCCCGATTCACATTTCCACAATATTTTCACATCTTGATTCTGTCCAAGTGCACCTGAAGCGTGCTTGGGGCGTGCGAAGCGCATCATAACACATTAAAACATGTTTTTCTCACTTTTTAGGTATCTTTTTTATTATTGGGAAGTTTAGAGACTTGTGCTCTGGCAGAGAAACTCAAAGACAGTCGTTTCTAACACCATTGAAGCAGTTTTATAAAAAATCATTCATGGATTGTTCTTGTAATTCTTGTCAAATCTCTATCTTTTTCTATCTCTATCATGAGTAACTAAACCCTATTTGTTAGGGATGAGTGTAACAAGATGAAATCCTTATTTTTCAGATTTGATTTCTAGTTATATGTATGAGTTTATTGAATTATATTTCTCATCTCTGTGCTTAACGCTTTTTATTGCTTGATCAACATTATAATGTTCTATGATTCATATTTTGAAACGGAAGTGGAATTTACGAAAGCTTGAGATGATAAATTCATGAAATTGTAGTATAGGGATAGATGAAGGTCATGAAACCAATTAAATTTGTTGCAAAGGCAGTGATTTGAAAACAGAATTCTTGTACCATAAAGAAAACAAAAAAAATTTCTTCAAAACAATAGAAAATAAGACATCAATTTATGTCATGGACACAAATATTCATTCATATAACCTATAATATAGAAAAAAAAAAGTTAAATAGAGAAAGTTTTTCTTTTTTTTTTTTGTTATTTATTTTAGCAAAATCATAATATAGAAAATGAGTGATTTTTTTTGAAAAAAAAGAAGGAAGAGAAGAGAGAGGTTTTTTTTTTTCTTCCTAAAACAAAGAAGAAAAAAAAAGGAAACAACTTAAAAAAAACACAAAAGGAAAATATAGAGATTCAAAAATCTACTATCCTCTTTCATCAGATCATGTCATAACCATAAATATACCTAAACTCATTTTAACAGCACAACCAACAACAAAAAAATAAAAAAGTATGAATATAGGAGAGAAGAGAAATGTGAATAATTAAAATATGAATACAAGGGAAAAGAGAAACGTGAACCGGCGTAATCAATACATTGCATACCACTGCACACTATCGCCTCCATTTTCATTGTGACCTTTATTGGTACCGGAAAAGACATATACTTCCTCCCTTTCTTTGTTTTTTTTCTTCTTTGTTTTGTAAACTTTATCATATTGAAATATGTAAATTTTATTTTCCTATATGAAAACTCTGTTTTTCTGAATGATGCGACTACCTCACTGTTTTGTGACTACCTCTTTCACGTTTTCTTTTCTGATATTTGAACTTTAATTTTTTTTTTCTTTTTGGAAGAATTATTGTCTAATATCATAGAAAATTTTACTCTTTAAAAAGGTGTCCAATATCGTCGTGTCTAAGATGGTGATTTGGCTTGTTTACAAAAAAATAATACTAATATTGATATTTTGTCTTATTCTTTGAATCATATTGATATGTTGATAAAATTATAGGATGACAATTTCGAATAGTGATGCATAGGGATTTATGGTTCTTTGGAAACCCAAAATAAACATTGCATTTATGATTTAATTGAACACCTTGCAAACTCTCACTGTGACACCCTAAACTCAAATTGAAATAAAAAGTAAAATGCACTAGTTTTAAAAGAGATTCGTAACGGTCCAAAAATAGAGTATAAAAAAATGCTTTTAAAATATAAGGCTTGATATGTCACACTCAACTTACCACAAGACTGTTGCATACAAATTCTTAATTAAAAATCCTTTAACATTGAATAGAGTTGAGATTTATTAAACAAATATTTTTGACATAAAAACATGTTCAAAACCTAGAGACAATTTTTATCTCTGAATAATAGATCAAATATAACACAATGGATCCATAGAGTTTACAAAACAAAAATGAGTTCATAACTAAACAAACCACAACAAATTACTTCCACTCAATATCACCTATCAGAGCATTGATCGCCAATTGATAACCTGAAATAATTGTGCTCTCGTAAGCACCAAACACAAACAACGAGGGGTGAACTTTGAAAACATGTAATAGTATAAAATAATTGAGAAGAACATGTAAAATATGAATTACACACAATATTATATTAAATTACAATTAACAATAATAATCAAGGTAAACATTGATACAATCCACAATGAGTAAGTCAACACACAAATAATATGTGAAATATTATTGATCAAAATTTTATAAGAGACCATGTTTTTACTGGTCTCAAAACCTTGAAACCTATAGTTATGTTGGGTGTAGATATTATGCCAACTATTTTCTTTTGAAAATATTAGCATATCGTGAGTGACGATATATCTCAGATGATGATCAATATCCAAAATCATGAGGGATATCTGTAAGATTTATGGGTCACATATGTAATTAATTAATAAAGTGTGTTAGGGTCATTATATAATTAGCCAATAAACTAGGGGTCAAATAATATAAAATAGTTTATGGCTAAAGAGCATAATAGTTATGAAAATTAATAGTGTAGATACCAAGCAGTTTCTAGTTTAATGAGGGGCTGAATTAGAAATATTGCAATTTGGGATATAACTAATAATAGTTATATATAGGGGTAGTGGTCCCCAAGGCAAACACAACAAGACTATTCAGTTTCACAAACCAAAAGGAGAAAACTTTATGGTTCTCTCTATCCCCATCAAGAGAGCAATATCTTCAGGGTGTTTTGCTTAGGAAGATCACCCAACCCATTGGCTCTAGCATCATCATCCCAGGATTTCATCAAAGGCAATTCCCACAGGTACGCTTCCACCTTTGGTTATTCATCATGTAATTGGCATGGATTGTTGAGCAAAAGAAAGGTTTTTTTTTCCAACAATATCATCATGTTAGCATCAATCATACTTTCCGTTTTCTCATTCCAAAATTGAAGAGGCTTGTGAGAACAGAGGAATTACGTCTAATTTCTCTTTATAACGTTGTTTTTAAAAATATTACCAAAATTACTGCAAATCGGCTTCAGAATATTTTTGTTACTCAGATTTGTCAGCTAAGATCTTGCTGGCTACTCTAAGATTTGTTGGAGAGCAAACTTAGACGATTCTCCATAGTTGTGAGTTGACGATTGTAACACCCCGTTTTTCAAAGCGAGGGTATATATTTTTTTTTCTAAAAGTAATTAAAAACAAACAAGGAATTAAATCAGGAAAGTGCCTTTGGATAAATAATTGAGTCATTATAATTTATAAACAGCGGAAAAGTTTCTCCAATTATAAATCCAAACCATTTACACAGCAACGAATGGTACATGGAACCCATTCAAATGAGATGTCAAACTGACAATATTAGTGTAAGTACAGTTTTCCAAACTAAAAATACTCCAATCCAAAAAGAAGGACACCTAGTCCCTATACATCACCCTAATCTGATCATCCTACCAAAAAGCTATACACCCTGAGTATCTCCACGCGCCCCGTGAGATCCTCCTAACGTAACTGCAGTCACGCGTTCCCATCTCCATTCCCGCCCGTAGGGTACGAACCGGTAGGACCGTCCTGACTCTCATCTGAGGGCAAAGCCCATATTTCCACAACAATTGTAAAGGGTCACCAACCAAAAAATAACAGATAACACATAGCAATTAAGTTTTTAAATGCTCAAAATGACTTTTCAACTAAGCATGCACCTTAACAGGATTTTCAATATGCGAAAAGTTCATACCATACTTTGCCAATTAAAAATGAAAGTAAAATGAAGTTCTCAATCTCCTAATTAACACAAAACAAAACAAGACATGGATAAGTTAATGAGTAAATCTAACTCAAACTGAGGATTTTCGCTGAGCCAATCGATTGGGGTGATGGTTTTTAATGAAAACAGAATCCTGGGCTGAATCAATCGATTTGGCAATCGATTGAGTGAGTACTGAGTCCCCAGGTTTTAAGCCAATCGATTTCCAAATCGATTTGGTCGAAAATGGATAAGGCCTAATCGATTGGGCAATCGATTTCTTAACTGATTCCTTTGAAAATTGATTACAAAATCTATTGGCTAATCGATTTTGTCCATTTGGCCAAGTCCCTGTCTACCATCCAATCGATTGGGAAATCGATTTCCCTGATCATTTTTCCAAAAATTCATGAATTAACTCAAATCATTCCTAATCAAGTCCACGACCTAACACTTAGCAGTTCCTACGCGATTACCACGGCAAATGGGATCTCAATAACCATCATACTTACACCCAATAACCAACACATAACACTTAGCACCATCAACGTAATTACCACGATAAATCAAAATTCAAATCACTCAATCATAAACTCAAATCAAATACGACTCGCGTGCCAAGCACCCTAATGCAATACGTATATGCCAAAATGCATGGACTCGGAATTCCAAACCAAAACCCTCCTCGAAGGGCCATAAATCATAATTGTACCGCCTATCGCAGGCCAAAGTACCAATTACCGAGGTGCCACCTATCACGGGTCAGCACGATTTACTAAAATGCGTAAATCATAAACGTACCACCTATCACGGGTCAGTACAGTTTACCGAGGTGTCACCTATCACGGGTCAACACGATTTACTAAAAGAAAAAGGGTAAATCATAAACGTACCACCTATCACGGGTCAGTACAGTTTACCGAGGTGTCACCTATCACGGGTCAACACGATTTACTAAAAGAAAAAGCGTGAATCGTAAACGTATCGCCTATCACAGACCAGTACTGTTTACCGAGGTGCCACCTATCACGGGTCAGCACAATTCACCAAAACGTAAATCGTAAACGTACCACCTATCACGGGTCAGTACAGTTTACCAAGGTGTCACCTATCACGGGTCAACACGAATTACTAAATAGTAAATCGTAAACGTACAACCTATCACGGGTCAGTACAGTTTACCAAGGTGTCACCTATCACGGGTCAACACAATTTACCAAATGAAATGCATGAGCATACACAGACACCATCCACAACAATCGTTAAGCAAATGCAGATATTAAAAGATTCCCCATTTTTAATACGCGTTTAACTTAAACGATTTTCACAACCAACATTAAGTAACCAAGACATTAAGAGATTCCCCATTCTTAACGCCCAGTTAACTTAAACGATTTTCAAAACA
>NC_021165.2:58629505-58636966 GCF_000331145.2 Cicer arietinum | reverse complement strand
GTTTTCTTTCCTTTCTTTTTCTTTCCTTTGTTTTTCCTTTCTTCCTTTTTCCTTCCTTCCTTTATATACTATTTTCTTTTCCTTTTCCTTCCTTCTAGTTTTCCTTTCTTTTTCCCTCCAAGCAAACATATATATATAAAATAAATATAACTTAACAAATATCTCAAAATCTAGATATTTATTAAATTACCTTTTCACCCGAAACGCCTTAAATTAACCGTAAAGTATTTTCCGCAGTTAAATTCAATTTATTTATCGACGAGAAATTCTAATTGGCATCGAAATATCTTTTTGATTATAAAACTCCAAAATATTATTAACTTTGGCTTAAAAGCCTCCGAGCCAAAATCCAAAATATACCAAAAATACATAAAAGGGTACTTTAAAATTATGGGTCTTACATTACTCCCCCCCTAAAATTAGTTTCGTCCTCGAAACTATGCATCGATAAATAACTCTGGGTGTTGTTCCCTCATCTTGCTCTCCAGTTCCCAAGTCGCATCTCCAGTAATTGGGTTCCAGATCACCTTGACCAACGAAACATCCTTGGTTCTCAACCGCTTAATCTTCCTGTCTTCAATCCTCACGGGTGGTACTTCGAACGACAGGTTATCCTTTAGCTGGATTGTGTCTGGTTCGATCACGTGAGATGGATCTGCGAGATATTTCCTCAACTGTGACACATGAAACACGTCATGAATATTGGACAGTATCGGAGGTAATGCAATCCGATAAGCAACCGGCCCAATTCGTGCAGAAATCTGATATGGTCCAATGAATTTCGGAGTCAACTTCTTCGATTTCAAGGCTCTACCTACTCCAGTAGTAGGTGTGACTCTCAGAAATACATGGTCACCCTGTTCGAATTCCAAAAGTCTGCGACGCTTGTCCGCGTAACTCTTCTGGCGATCTTGTGAAGTCTTCATTTTCTCCTTGATCTTCCTTACTTTAGCTGTGGTCTGTTGCACCATCTCTGGTCCGACAATCATATTCTCACCGTCTTTATACCAACACAAGGGCGTTTGACACTTGCGCCCGTATAAAGCTTCATATGGTGCCATTCCAATACTTGCGTGGAAACTATTGTTGTAAGTGAATTCAATCAACGGGAGTACATCATCCCAGCTTCCTCTATCATCTAGTACACATGCTCTCAACAGATCTTCCAAGGACTGATTCGTCCTTTCAGTCTGTCCGTCCGTTTGTGGATGGTAAGCTGAACTCAATCGTAGCTTCGTTCCCAATGCTTCGTGTAATGCTCCCCAAAAATGCGATGTGAACTTCGGATCACGGTCTGATACAATGCTCGATGGTACCCCGTGTAACCTCACAATTTCAGCAATGTAGATCTCCGTTAGCTGATCTACCTTATAGGTGGTCCTTACCGGCAAAAAGTGAGCAGATTTAGTTAGTCGATCCACTATCACCCATATGGAATCATTCTTTCTCCTTGTCTTTGGTAATCCGGTTATAAAATCCATGGAAATGTTGTCCCACTTCCATTCAGGTATATCTAAAGGTTGCAACATTCCAGCGGGTCGCTGATGTTCCACCTTCGCTTTCTGACAAGTTAGACAAGTGGATACATATTCCGCCACATGTTTCTTCATTCCTGGCCACCAATAATTCTGCCTCAGATCCTGATACATCTTTGTTGCTCCAGGATGAATACTCAGCTTACTCTTATGCGCCTCTTCTAAAATCGTTTTCCGCATATCTGTAATTTCTGGTACACAAATCCTATCATTACACTGCAAAACATTATCTGACCCAATCTTGAACTCAGTCGTCTTCCCTTGTACTATTAGACTCCTCTTCTCTTGAATTAAGACGTCATCCTGAGAATTCGCAATGTCTTCAAGTAATCCACTCGAGATCTTAATCATTCCGAATTTCAAAATTCCCGGTGCAAACTCTACGTTCAAGTGTAGGTCTCTAAAAGCTTCCCACAACTCTTGTTGTCTAGCCATAATTAGTGAAGACACCGATACACTTCTTCTGCTCAACGCATCAGCCACTACATTGGCCTTCCCAAGGTGGTACTGCAGTGTGAAATCAAAATCCTTGAGAGTCTTCATCCATCGTCTCTGGCGCATGTTCAACTCCTTCTGATCAAACAAATATTTCAAGCTTTTATGGTCACTGAACACGGTGAACGTGCACCCATATAAATAGTGCATCCAGATCTTCAATGCAAACACAACTGCGGCAAGCTCCAAATCATGAGTAGGATAGTTTCTCTCATGGATCTTCATTTGTCTTGAGGCATAAGCCACTGCTTTCTTGTGTTGCATCAGAACACATCCCAAACCTTGGTGAGATGCATCACAATAAACTTCATAGGGTTCTTCTGATTGCGGTAATACCAACACTGGTGAGGTCGTCAATTTTCTCTTTAGTAACTGGAAGTTTTCTTCACACTTCTCCGTCCATGCGAACGGTTGATCCTTTCTGGTAAGTTGTGTCAGTGGAGCCACAATCTTAGCAAAACCTTCGATAAACCTCCTGTAGTACCCTGCCAGTCCTACAAAACTCTGTATGTCAGTGACCGTCTGAGGCTGTTTCCAAGCAAGAATCGTCTCAATCTTAGCCGGATCTACAGCGATTCCTTCCTTGGTTATCACATGTCCCAAGAAATTCACTTTCTCTAGCCAAAATTCACACTTCGACAGATTGGCATACAATCGCTTCTCGCGTAAAATCTCAAGAACTTGTCGTAAATGTTCTCCATGCTCTTCTTCAGTCCTTGAATAAATCAATATATCATCAATGAACACCACAACGAATTTACCAAGGAATGAATTAAAGATTTTGTTTATGTAGTCCATGAAAATTGCCGGTGCATTGGTAACTCCAAACGGCATAACCAAGTATTCATAATGCCCATAGCGGGTTCTGAAAGCTGTTTTCTGAATGTCTCCTTCCCTTACTCGAATCTGATGGTAACCCGACTTCAAGTCAATCTTCGAAAATATCGTGGCCCCTCTCAATTGATCCATCAAATCATCGATTCGCGACAAAGGATAACGATTCTTAATAGTTGCCTTGTTAAGCTGTCTATAATCCACACATAAGCGCGAGCTTCCGTCCTTCTTCTTAACTAGCAAAACTGGAGCTCCCCATGGTGATACACTTGGTCTGATGAATTTCTTCTCCAACAAGTCTTCAATTTGGCCTTTGAGCTCATTTAATTCCAATGGCGACATTCGATAAGGTGCCATTGAAATAGGTCTCGTTCCTGGGTGCAAATCAATGAAGAATTCCACTTCTCTTACCGGTGGCAATCCTGGAATTTCTGTTGGAAAGGCAATCCTGGAATTTCCGTTGGAAATACATCCCGATACTCGTTGACAAGTATCACATCTTCTATATCCACATTTATCTTTGCCTCCACATTTGCCAGAGACAAAAACTCATGGGTCCCTTCACTTAGCGACACTCGGAGTTTGTTAGCAGCTAAATACTTAACAACTCCTGGTTCGGGGAAAAGAACCAATTTACGAGCACAATCCAAGATCACATAATGATAAGACATCCAATCCATACCGAGGATGACCTCGAGTGATTGTAGCGGTAAACAAATTAAATTAACCAAGAAATCCCTATTCTGTATAGTCATTCGACAATGTAAACATGCAGAATTTACGGTTAAGGTCTTAGCAGGTGTGGAAACAACCAAATCAAAAGGTAAAGCAGACACAGATAACTTCAAGCGATTCACACAGTCCAGAGCAATGAAGGAATGGGTTGCCCCCGAATCAAAGAGTGCAGTTAGAGTGTTACCTGCAATCTCACAATCACGCTGAATCAGATTACCAGATGGATTTCCCTCTTCAGCATTCACACAATAAATGCGTCCTCTAGCAGTAGGACGGGTAGCCCTAGCTACATTCACCACTGGTTCCACCTTCGGAGCCGTGCAATCCCTTGCCATGTGCCCCGACTTCCGACAATTGTGACAGATGGGGATGTTAGTGGTACAAGCACTAGCATAGTGTCCTTCTCCCCCACATCGGAAACATCGAAGCACTTGCCCCAATTGCCTCCCGAAATTCTGGTTCCCCGGGCGACTCTGCCCACCGTTGTTATTCTGGGGTCGATTATAAGGTTTAGCAACTTGCTTCCCCTTGTTCTGATAATTCGCCCGACTAGGGCCTCCCGAATTAAAATTCCCTACTCGGCTAGCCCTCTTGTTTTTCATATCCTCCACTTCTCTACATTTCTCCACCAGCGCTTGGAAACGTTGAATTCCCAAGGGTAAAACGGAATCTTGAATCTCATACTTCAATCCGTCTTGGAAACGATGACACATGAATGGTTCATCAATTTCTTCCCGGAAGAACCTGAAGTGCCTCGATAGTGATTCAAATTTAGCAGCATACTCGCCCACAGTCATGCTCCCCTGGTGAAGTTTCAGAAAGTCGTCACCCAACTTAGTCCTGGTACTCATCGGAAAGTATTTGTCTAAAAACTTTCTTTTGAACGATTCCCAGTTCACCTCCTCGTGGGCTGCTCCCATCAATAACCTTGCACTCCTCCACCAGTACTCAGCATCCCCCAACAGCATATAAGTGGCATAGCTGACCTTCACTCCCGCCTGACACTTTATCATATCAAAGATCTTCTCCACTTCTTGGATCCATTGATCCGCCTTCTCTGAACCCTCATCCCCCTTGAACTTAGGAGGATTGTAACGACGGAAGTCTTCTAACCCTCTTGACTCTGCAGCACGGATCTCTCTTCCCCTCTTTTCAAGATCCCGTTGAGTCTTGGCAGCAGTCTGTGCAGCAACAGAAGCAGCCATGTTATTCATAGCCTCCGCCATTTGATCATTCCTATTAGCGTTGTCTCTCGGAGCGTCATTCCTTCTTGGCGGCATGGTTTCCTATAAAACCATCATCAAGTAGAGTCTTAACACTACTTCAAATAATTCCAAACTAACGTCCGACTAACAACACACAATTATATTGGACTTGACAACTCAAGTCACCTAAACCGACACATGATCAGATAACAACTCCTAACTTATAGGTCGACCTACAATCTATAACCAAGGTTCCACAGCTCCCAAAGAAAACTAAACCTATGCTCTGATACCACAATGTAACACCCCGTTTTTCAAAGCGAGGGTATATTTTTTTTTTCTAAAAGTAATTAAAAACGAACAAAGAAATAAATCAGGAAATGCTTTTGGATAAATAATTGAGTCATTATAATTTACAAACAGCGAAAGAGTTTCTCCAATTATAAATCCAAAACATTTACACAACAACAAATGGTACATGGAACCCATTCAAATAAGATGTCAAACTGACAATATTAGTATAAGTACAGTTTTCCAAACTAAGAATACTCTAATCCAAAAAGAAGGACACCTAGTCCCTATACATCATCCTAATCTGATCATCCTACCAAAAAGCTATACACCCTGAGTATCTCCACGCGCCCCGTGAGATCCTCCTAACGTAACTGCAGTCACGCGTTCCCATCTCCATTCTCGTCCGTAGGGTACGAACCGGTAGGACCGTCCTGACTCTCATCTGAGGGCAAAGCCCATATTTCCACAACAATTGTAAAGGGTCACCAACCAAAAAATAACAGATAACACATAGCAATTAAGTTTTTAAATGCTCAAAATGACTTTTCAACTAAGCATGCACCTTAACAGGATTTTCAATATGCGAAACGTTCATACCATACTTTGCCAACTAAAAATGAAAGTAAAATGAAGTTCTCAATCTCCTAATTAACACATAACAAAACAAGACATGGATAAGTTAATGAGTAATCAATCATCTAACTCAAACTGAGGATTTTCGCTGAGCCAATCGATTGGGAAATCGATTGGGGTGAAGGTTTTTAATGAAAACAGAATCCTGGGCTGAATCAATCGATTTGGCAATCGATTGACAGGATAACGGAGCCCCTGACTTAATACCACAATCGATTTCGAAAGGGATTTTCAAAAACTGATTACAAAATCGATTGGCTAATCGATTTTGTCCATTTGGCCAAGTCCCTGTCTACCATCCAATCGATTGGGAAATCGATTTCCCTGATCATTTTTCCAAAAATTCATGAATTAACTCAAGTCATTCCTAATCAAGTCCACGACCTAACACTTAGCAGTTCCTACGCGATTACCACGACAAATGGGATCTCGATAACCATCATACTTACACCCAATAACCAACACATAACACTTAGCACCATCAACGTAATTACCACGATAAATCAAAATTTAAATCACTCAATCATAAACTCAAATCAAATACGACTCGCGTGCCAAGCACCCTAATGCAATGCGTATATGCCAAAATGCATGGACTCGGAATTCCAAACCAAAACCCTCCTCGAAGGGCCGTAAATCATAATTGTACCGCCTATCGCAGGCCAAAGTACCAATTACCGAGGTGCCACCTATCACGGGTCAGCACGATTTACTAAAATGCGTAAATCATAAACGTACCACCTATCACGGGTCAGTACAGTTACCATGGTGTCACCTATCACGGGTCAACACGATTTACTAAAAGAAAAAGCGGGAATCGTAAATGTACCACCTATCACGGGTCAGTACAGTTACCATGGTGTCACCTATCACGGGTCAACACGATTTACTAAAAGAAAAAGCGGGAATCGTAAATGTACCACCTATCACGGGTCAGTACAGTTACCATGGTGTCACCTATCACAGGTCAACACGATTTACTAAAAGAAAAAGCGTGAATCGTAAACGTACCGCCTATCACAGACCAGTACTGTTTACCGAGGTGCCACCTATCACGGGTCAGTACAGTTTACCGAGGTGTCACCTATCACGGGTCAACACGATTTACTAAAAGAAAAAGCGTAAATCGTAAATGTACCGCCTATCACAGACCAGTACTGTTTACCGAGGTGCCACCTATCACGGGTCAGCACAATTTACTAAAATGCGTAGATCATAAACGTACCACCTATCACGGGTCAGTACAGTTTACCGAGGTGTCACCTATCACGGGTCAACACGATTTACTAAAAGAAAAAGCGGGAATCGTAAACGTACCGCCTATCACAGACCAGTACTGTTTACCGAGGTGCCACCTATCACGGGTCAGCACAATTTACCAAAAATGTAAATCGTAAACGTACCACCTATCACGGGTCAGTACAGTTTACCAAGGTGTCACCTATCACGGGTCAACACAATTTACCAGAATGAAATGCATGAGCATACACAGACACCATCCACAACAATCGTTAAGCAAATGCAGATATTAAAAGATTCCCCATTTTTAATACGCGTTTAACTTAAACGACTTTCACAACCAACATTAAGTAACCAAGACATTAAGAGATTCCCCATTCTTAACGCCCAGTTAACTTAAACGATTTTTCTTTAAAACAAAATATTAAGTAACCGAGACATTAAGAGATTCCCCATTCTTAACGCCCAATTAACTTAAACGATTTTCAAAA
>NC_021165.2:58595166-58628410 GCF_000331145.2 Cicer arietinum | reverse complement strand
TTTTTCCTTTCTTCCTTTTTCCTTCCTTCCTTTTATACTATTTTCTTTTCCTTTTCCTTCCCTCTAGTTTTCCTTTCTTTTTCCCTCCAAACAAACATATATATATAATAAATATAACTTAACAAATATCTCAAATCTAGATATTTGTTAAATTACCATTTCACCCGTAACGCATTAAATTCTCCGCAAAGGATTCACCGCAGTTAATTTCAATTTATTTATCGACGAGAAATTTTAATTGGCATCAAAATATCTTTTTGATTATAAAACTCCAAAATATTATTAACTTTGGCTTAAAATCCTCCGAGCCAAAATCTAAAATACACCAAAAATACATAAAGGGTACTTTAAAATTATGGGTCTTACAACGATGGTCATTCTCATATATTTTTATAATCTTATAATTATTATTTTACTCGCTGTCTATGTTAAAATATTTAACTAAAAATTTGGGAAACACAACCTTTGAAATTTATCTCGATTTCGTCATTTATTTATTTTAATGGTCTTTGTTATATAATATGTTATTAGTGTGATTTACGTATATATTAAAAGTATTTAAATATTGCATTGTTATGCGATTGGATATGTTTTCCATGAATTACGATGAAATTATTTTAAATACGTGTTTTGGAAAATCATTGTTATAATTAATAAATCGCTAACATCGTTAGGTGCATCTAGTTACCTCGTTTTGATTAGGGAGAGTTACTTGTTAGATGGAACCACCCCTATGAGAAATGTCATTCGTAGGAGGATAGAGCTATCAACGAGATGTAAGCTCCCTAATTGAAGTGTGATGAAGCGTTACGAGATTGAGAGGAGATGACTATCCGTTAGATGGAGCCACCCCTAAGGGAAAGGCTGCCCTTAGGAAGAAATGACTATCAAAGAGATAGAGTCGCCTCTTGGTTCTCAAAAAAAAAAGTTTGTAATTTTACTTGTTTGATTTTCATAATGATTTTAATGTTATTCATTTTGATTTTGCTTCGCTATAAATGAAATTTTTAATATTTCTATCTGAGCAACTAAATTATAAGTTTAGTGGTTTTATTATGTGTATAACATAATCGCTACAAGATTGAAAAACAGTTTTTTGCACCTTTTTGTGTTTCTCTTCTAGTTGATGGTGGTTGTTGTCTCCTCACTAAGTCTTTATTACGTACCCCTTCATGTTGTTTATTTTTTTTTAAGATTCGCAGACAGCTGAGTAGAAATATGTTAGTAGATTCAAGTCTCGACCATATTTCTTTTTTTTTTTGGTAGACCTTTTTGATCGAGGACCATTTTTGTAACGTCTTTTGAGTCTGATGTAAATTGCAGCTATTTTGGAGTCTAGAAAGTCTATTTTTTTTGGAAGTGTATTAAGTAATTTGATAATGTTATTTGAATTATGACTGAATTGAAAGTTGAACAGGTATTTTATAAATTTGGGAATGTTGAAGTTACAGAGGATACTCTATTGAAATTTCGAGAAAAAGTGTATATATATATATATATATATATATATATATAATTTGTTAAATGGTTAGAGAACTATTTAGTTGTTAATTTAGTTAATAGGCTTGTCAGGCTAGGAGTATAGCTTGTGCACCGATCACGACATTTAGTTTTTGGGTCGTGATAAAGTTGGTATCAGAGCTCCGTCGTAGGTCCTAATAGCTGCAAACATAGGATGGTAATAGATTCTTGTTAGTAAATTGTGTACCCGAGCACAACTTACTTGCAAGAGCTATTAGCACTTTATGAGAGTCTCATTTGTTGTTTGCATCTGTGTTTAAATTCATCATCACTACCTTTTCACAATTTCTTGTCGTCTTATTCAATTTTTGATCCATGTTCTTTGAATAGGTCAGAATGTCACCCAAGACTAGGAATCCTACTATAAGAGAAATTGTTGATGAGTCAATTGCCCAAGCTCAAGGTGCTCATCAACGAGGTCGTGTTTCAGTTCATGCTCGAAATAGGAGTAGAGCTAATGTTAGCGGACGTGGCTTGGATGCCGATGTTGAGGTACATAGGAGGAGGCGAAGAAATCCAGCCATGGAAGAGTTTGCTACTGGTCTGCATGGATTACAACAGGTTGTGCAACAACTTGTTGGGATTGTCGTCGGGCAACAACAGGAGGGTGATCAAAGGCATGAAAATGTCAGTGGTCAACATGAGGTTAGACAAGTTGAGCATCAGATGACTGCTGCAACGAGGGGTATTGAGGTTACTTTACCAAAATTCATGAAGCTTAAACCCCCTACTTTTTCTGGATCTATTGCAACTGAGGATCCACAACAATTCATTGATAGTCTAGAGCGTATTTGGAGAGCATTGGGTTGTTCTGAGGTAAGAGCAGTAGAATTGACATCATTTCAGCTAATAGGTGTGGCACGTGATTGGTTTGATATAGTGTCACGTGGTAGACAAGTGAGGTCACCTCCGTTATCATGGAGAGAGTTCTCTCAATTGTTCGTGGGTCGTTTTCTTTCAGAGATTGTTAGAGATGGATTAGCTCGTGGGTCGTTTTCTCATGAATTTGAGCGATTGGAGCAAACGGAGGGTATGACAGTTTCAGAGTATATTGCTCGTTTCACACAGCTCTCTAGACATGCTCCTTATCCTTTCACTGAGGAGATAGGATTGAAGGATTACTTATTTAGATATGTGGTTGGGTCTAATTGTTCTAGTTTTGCTGAGGTATTGAGTTTGGCCCTTCAGATTGAGCAACGACAGAAGGAAAAAGGAGGCAATATACAAGATTCACGGAAGAAACAAAGTGTTGAAGGATCTTACAGTAACTATTCGAACCGCAGTGGTGGATCTATGTTTGGTTATCAGGAGCAACAAAGACTCATGTCTCAAAGGGGTGGTCATAGTGGGCAGTCTTTTGGGACAGTGCAGAGTCGTAGATCAGATTTTAGAGCAGCATCACAATCCACTTTCCCTCAGAGACATTCTAGTGTTTCAGCTATACGATGTTCTATTTGTGGTAGGTTTCACTACGGGAATTATTTCAGAGATGGTAATGCTAAGGTGTGCAATCAATGTGGCCAAGTAGGTCACATTAGGAGGGATTGTCCTCTAGACACGACACATCCATCCTCTAGCTATGCATCAGCACCAACAACTTTGGCATCTTCTTAGGCTCATTATGCACTTGTGCATCAAAGTGGAAATTCTTATGTCAGAGGTTCAGGAACATCTCAGCAGGGAGGTAGAGGATTTGGTGGTAGAA
The DNA here is from genome assembly GCF_000331145.2 of Cicer arietinum. NCBI lineage: Eukaryota > Viridiplantae > Streptophyta > Magnoliopsida > Fabales > Fabaceae > Cicer > Cicer arietinum. The sequence continues at coordinate 58,625,184 of NC_021165.2, read as the reverse complement.
GTCACATACCAACAGGAAGAGGTCAGGCTCGAGTGTTTTCTTTGACTCGTCAGGATGCTCAGGCATCCAATGCAGTAGTTACTAGTACAATTTCTATTTGTTCTAGAGATGCTCATGTTTTGTTTGATCCTGGAGCTACACATTCTTTTGTATCCTCGTGGCTTGCTACTCGACTTGGTAAATGCTCATCTTATTTAGAGAGTCTTTAGTTGTAGCTACACCTGTTGGAGGAAATTTGCTTGCTAAGTTTTGGTGTATCGTTCTTATGATATAACTATTGATGGAAATGTGTTGTCAGTAGATTTAATAGTTATTGACTTGATAGATTTTGATGTGATTTTAGGTATGGATTGGTTGGCTTTTCATCATTCCACTTTGAATTGTCATAACAAAGTAGTGAAATTTGAGATACTGTGGCAATCAGTCTTCTCGTTTCAAGGAGAACGTTGTTGGGTACCACATAACCAAATCTCAGCCATGACAACTAGCAAGTTAATGAGAAGAGGTTGTCAAGCATACTTAGCCTTGGTAAGGGATACACAAGTGGCTGAAGAGAAATTGAAAAAAATTCCAATAGCATGTAAATTTACAGATATTTTTCTTGAAGAACTCCCTGGGTTGCCACCTGATAGGGAGATTGAATTTTCTAAAGACTTAGTACCAAACACTCATCCTATATCCATACCTCCTTATCGTATGACCCCAACAGAACTTAAGGAGTTTATGGAGCAACTTCAAGATCTTCTTGATAAGGGTTTTATTTGTCCAAGTTATTCTCCTTATGGAGCACTGGTATTATTTGTAAAGAAGAAAGATGGATCTATGAGGCTGTGTGTAGACTATAGGCAGTTGAATAAAGTAAATGTAAATAATAAATACCCTTTGCCACGCATTAATGAGTTGTTTGACCAACTTCAAGGAGCTCAATGTTTTTCAAAGATTGATTTGCGGTTGGGGTACCACCAGTTGAAGATTAAAAGTGATGACATAACGAAGACAACTTTCTACACGCGTTATGGGCATTATGAATTTCCGGTTATGTCATTTGGGCTTACTAATGCCCCAGTAGCTTCTATGGACTTGATGAGTCGCGTTTTTAAACCATTCTTGGATCAATTTGTGATTGTGTTTATTGATGATATCCTTGTTTATTCCAAGAGTAAGGAAGAACACGAGCAACATTTAAGGTTGGTTTTGCAAACCTTAAGAGATAAACAATTATATGCCAAATTCTCAAAATGTCAGTTTTGACCGGACAGTGTGGCATTTTTAGATCATGTTGTGTCTAAGAATGGAATAAGTGTTCATCCAAATAAGGTGGAATAAGTGTTCATCCAAATAAGGTGGAAGCAGTCCAGAATTAGCCCAGACCTACTATAGTAAAGGAAGATTGCATCTTCGTTGACTAGGTTGACCAAAAAGAAAGTGGAGTTCCGATGGACTGATGCATGTGAGGAAAGCTTGGACTGGAACATGTTAACAAAGATGGTGAAGGTGTTGTCTTAAATACTGCTATTAATTCTATATTAATCCAATTAGAGATCTTTAAATTTTGTATCAGGAAATAAAATAATTTAAATTAAAATCTGAAAAAGGTTTATTAACATTGATGTGACCCAATAATCTGAGATTTATATTTGAACAATTTAGTGCTATTATTTAACTCCCAACTCGTGGATCGAACAAGAGATGAAGCTGATGACAACACAACAATATTTGAGTTTTTCAAACACTGAACCAACAAAGATAGTTCAAAGTATAGTGAAACTCAAAAATAAACATAGTTTATAACTTCAAGATCCAAACACACAATACATAGAGACAGCTTGAGAAATCATAATTTTCCTAATACATAAGGAGAATCACAAAAGATAGGAAATATACAAGTAAAGAAACACATTCTAAATGTATATTGTTTTGCTTCAGTTAAATCCACAGATGTCATATGAATGTAGTTTTACCAAGTAGGTTCTCCCTGAAGACAGGGGCTTGGCTCCACAACACCTCAAACAAGTTGGATTATATCATCATCAGCAATGTTACAAGCTACCAGCATACAAACTACTAACATGATTTAATAACAATAAAAAATAACAATTCAAAATAAAGTCAAAACACTGTCAATTTCAACCAATCACAAATCATTTTTGTACAAGATTAAAGGTAAATTCGATTAAAGTCATATATATTTTATTGATCCACTGATTGTGACATAACCTGAACATATAAACAACTTTTATCATCAAATAAATTAATACTAAAAAGCCTCAGATCATTAAACAGCTCTAACAATCACGATTTTTCAGAAGCAGAACTGGCATTGAAGCTGTGATCAGAAATCCTCATAGGCAACAATTATTGAAAAATAAAATTCAATATATACTAAGAATTACAATTAAAATAAAATGGAAAGATAATATTCAGGCTCATATAAAGAAATTCAACCATATTTCAGTCCATAGTACTTCATCGATAATCTCAGAAGCGCGGATAATATGTAATCATAGCCAACAATTAATAACAAAAAATAGTAAAATTTAAGTTTAAAAAATAAAACATTTGTAACTTATTTGATAAGTATAAGAGGTGTTTTCAAAGGAAAAATAAGAATAAAAAAACAAGACCTCAAAGTGAAAACGACCGCGTTTGAATTTATGGCTAAAGGACTAGCTCAAAATTCCAAAGTGTTCGAAAACAAGCTGAAGGTAAAGCGAGGCAAATTCTAATTTCAAAACTAATAAAAAGAAAAGAGTAAAGCAATTGAAGATTTTGAATCGACGATGTAGACATTACTTTGACACAGATTCAATCGTGGAATAACTAAGACTGAACTGCAACACGAACGGCGTTGATTTTGCACGAGCAATGGGGCTTTCACCTCATGCATAATTCAGAGAAGCCCGGGGTTGCATCGTGCATATAATTTGAAAATAATTGAAGGAAAGTTGAAAATGTTACGATGATTTCAAAGGAATTAGGGAATAGTTTTAATCAGTGCCACAAAACCCTAATTGTTAATGTATGTTGAAAAGAGATAGATGGTAGAGTATTATATAGGCCCGGAAAAGAAAAACCCTCACATCTGGCTCATACCCCACATCTAATACCATTTTTAACAACAAATTTTAAAAAATTATTTCCTTCCTTCTTTGAAATATCCAAAACTCTTTTTTTATTTAAATTTGTTTTTACTTCTCGTAAAATTTTACTTGTAATTCTGTAAAAATACAATATTAAGTTTCTATAAAAAAAATTCACAAACAATTAGTTTTTGCTTAAATTAAATATAGAACGTTAATATTTTTTTAAAGATAATTAAAATATTATAAAATGTTCATCTATATTTTTTTAATGTAATATTATATTCTTCATTTGTCCTTTATTTAATTTTGTTCATATGAATTTGTTGATGTGGCACGCTGAGGTGAATTATAAGTATAAATCAAGTATTTAACTTTACTAATCATACAAAAAATTAGATTTGTAGTTGAAAAATTGGAAAAGTTCAATATTTGATTTATGAGTTATAATTAACTCAACGTGGAGATTTTGGTCGAAGAAAGGGTTATGACAATGGTGATTGGTGGTAGATGTGTTTGTTATTGGTTACAGTGGTAAGAAAAAGAAAAAGGATAAAAAAAAAAGAAAGAGAGAATGCTCCAAAAAAAATGAGAGAGGAAGAAAACATCGACAAGGGAGAAGACATAATAACAAGATGGCAGCACTAAGAAAAAACTATATTAACAGGTAAAGCAAACTCCCAAAGAATGATGAACTTTTCTCTCCATAACTCATTCTCATTCATTCCATAATCAAAATGTTAAAGTCTAACTCATTCTTGTTCATTCCATAATCAAAATGTTAAAGTCTAAAATTTTTACGTTTTTACAAATACAGCTATTAGATTCATGTTGTACCAATGATCAAGAAAAAAATAACCTCCAACTTTTTGAAAAATGATATCCCCATTGTATAAAATGTCACTTTTTCTTATTTCATATATATTATAAGAAATGATTATAAATTAAAAAAGAAAATAAAGATTTTACAAAATTATTCTTATTGACAATTGGTATGTGTTCCCTTACAGTGAATGCAAAATGAAATATAAATTTTATGAATAATGTATATTTGTATTAAGTAAAGCATAAACTCATAACCAATTTATTGTTTAAAAATAAAGCATTCGAGCAAGATGCGCTAGAAGATTTTGCACGTGAAAATATTTTGAAAACAATTGTGGTCAAATACCAATCAAGTTCTTGATCAATATATCATATGACTCGTTCATTTTTTTTAACAGTATGATATGACTCATACTTATGGCTCAAATGAGCACAAATTTTGCAAACTTTAGTAAGTTTCATTTAGCTAAATTTGTAAAAAGTTAGAGAAATAATGGTTTGGGAGCATCGATGCATTGTAAAAGAGTGTAGATACAATAAATAGTGATGTTAATTCAAATATTACCCTATGATGTACAACATTTTATTTAATGTTACAATCGATAATTTATTAATGATAAGTATGTAAATGGAGATTCGAACGCTAAAAGTTTTATGAAATACTTATGTACTTTTTTGTAGGTTAAAACAACATTCCATTACCCAACAACTGCAATTTTCTCTAAAACAATATTTCATTAACAATATTTGACCCTTTCAATCATAGATGAGACTTACTATCCCAAACCCCTATCTACTTGGTTATCGAGATTTCCTCCCAACCTTTACGCCCCTTCAACCCAAAATCTTGGGATACCCAGTGTCGTGAATGTCATACAACGTATAGTGACTTAAATGATTTTAAAAATTGTGATTCTATCTAGACTAGGATCATTCACCAATATTTACTGCCTTTGATTCACTTTTTCTGCATATTTGGGTGGATATGGAAAAGCCAAACAATTACAGGATCTCATTTTGTTTTGATGACACAATCATTGTATATTAAACCAGCATATAACTTGAACTCCTACAATCAATTCATCAAAATTCTTTTTGTCTTTATTTGTAGTTGGTTTTCCATTTGTTGTGAATTGAAAAATAAGGAAATCCCACATATGAGGGATATCACACACTAGTAGTGTTTATAGGATGGTGGTATGGAACTTGGCATTAAGAGCTTGAGTTATAATTCTTGGGAAACACGAGTGCAAGTGTGAGGGGGAATCAAAATTGGGAAACATAAGTGTGAGTGAAAAAGAGCAAAGAAATGAATGGAGGAGGGTTTCCATCGAATATACCAATTCTAGATGAGAAGAACTGAGAGAGATGGAATGCATCAATGAAGTCGTTGTTGGGAGCTCAAGAAATGTTTGAGATTGTCCAAGAAGGTTATGAACAACTGGGAGTGAATCCTAAAGAAAGACAACAAACAACTTTCAAAGATTTCAAGGCATTGTTTTACATCCAGCAGAGTGTGGATTCAAACAATTTTGAAAGGATCTCAAAGATATCTACATAAAAAGAGGCATGAGATATCTTGGTGAAGTATTACACGAGTGGTGAAAAAACCAAGAAGATCAAACTTCAAATGCTAAACTACAAAGAGATTATGGTGAAGATCAACTGGCCCAGGCAGACAGTTCCGACTTAGATGAAGTGTTATTGATGGCTTCTACAAGCATGGAGGATGATTGTCCTGGATTGTGATATCTTGACACAGGGTGCTCAAATCACATGATTGGCCATAAAGATTGATTTGTAACTATTGATGAGAAGGTAAAAAGGGAAATCAGATTTGTAGACAACATCACAATAACAGCTGAAGTAGTTGGCAAGATCTTGATTCAAAGAAGGGATGACAAACAATCTTTCATATGTGATGTGTTGTATGTGCCAAATATGAAGAACAAACTGTTAAGCCTTGAACAATTGTTGGAGAAAGGATACTCTATGAATATGGAGAATGGACAAATGAAGATGTTTGCTAATGCAAATAGGATTATCTTGAAGGCACCACTATCCAAGAACATAACCGTCAAGATTGAGATTGAGATTCAGATCAATGAAAATCAATGTTTTGCTGCAGAAATCAGGAGGGAAGATTGGTTGGGGCACAAGAGGTTTGGACATCTGAATTTTAGAAGTCTTTAAATGCTGCAAAGCAGTGATATGGTGAAAGGAATTCCATAAATTCAAGTGCCAAAAGAGATATGTGAAGAATGATGTCTAGCCAAGCAACATAGGAATTTATTTAAATCAGAATTACCAACTAGATCCTCAAGAACGACGGAGGTGATTTTTTCTGATGTTTTTGGTCCATTTGAAGAAATGTCAATAGAAGGTCATTTCTACTTTGTATAATTCATTGATGATTTTATAAAAAAAAAATATGGATATATCTAATCAAGAGAAAGAAAGAAGTGCTTGAGATACTTAAAAAATTCAAGAGAATGGCTGAAAAACAAAGTGGTTTAGTTTGAAAATTATCAGGACAGATGGAAGATGAAAATATAATTCTCATTAATTCCATGATTTTTGGGAAAAAGAAGGAATATTGCATGAAGTGACTACACCATACACTCCCCAACATAATGACACAACTGAAATGAGAAATAGAACTATAGTAAACATGGTCAGGAGCATGTTGAAGGGGAAGAAAATGGCCAATAGATTATGGGATGAAGAAGTATCAATTGCACTGTACATTTTGAATAGGTGTCCAACCAAGAGGCTGGACACAAAGACACCAGAAGAAGTTTGGACTGGAAGAAAGTCAGTTGTGAATCATTTGAGAATGTTTGGCTCATTGTGCTTCAGGCATGTGTTAGCTCAAAACAGGAGGAAGCTTGATGACATGGCTGAACAAATGGTGTTGTTGGGTTATGATGCCACTAGGGCTTACGAGCTATATGACCCAAACAAGAACAAGGTGGTGATAAGCAGGGACGTACTAGTAGATGAATCAAGAGGTTGAGACTCGACAATGAATGCAACCAGCCCATACATACAACCAGACCAGCCAGGAGTGCAGTAGCAGTTGAACTAGTTGAGGACCAGCCAACAGATGCAGCAAATCAGCCAACTTCTGAACCTGTGAGGAGATCTGCAAAAGCTAAGCAACCTTCAGTCATACTGTAGCTATATGAAGTAACATCTGACTCAGCGATCAATGCAGATGGAGAATTAATTCATTTTGACTTGCTTGTGGAATCAGAACCAATAAGTGATGAAGAAGCATTGAGTGATCATAGATGGAGAGCAGCAGTGCATGAAGAGCTCAAAGCCATAGAGAAAAACAAGACATGGGAGCTGATGAGCCTTCTAGTGAACAAGATACCAATTGATGTGAAATGGGTCTATAAATTGAAATTGAAACCTGATGGACATGCTGTCAGGTACAAGGCCAGACTTGTAGCAAATAGCTTTTTGCAAAAACATGGGTTGGACTATGATGATGTATTTTTCCCAGTAGCTAGAATTGAAAGAATATGGATGGTAGTCTCAATGGCTAGCTACAAAGTCTGGTCTATGCATCAGCTGGATGTTAAATCAACCTTCCTCAATGGATCACTAGATGAAAAGGTGTATGTGAAGCAACCACTTGGATATGTGAAAACAGGCAAAGAAGATCATGTGTACAAATTGAACAAAGCCTTACATGGCCTAAAGCAAGCTCCTATGACTTGGAACAAGAGGATTGACAGACTCCTCATATAGCAATAATTTGAAAAGTGTGAATGAGCATGAAGTTTATGTCAAGAAGGGAGCAGGAGCACCTGCACTTCTGATATGTCTTTATGTTGATGATTTACTGCTGACTGACAGTGATGAAGTGAAAATCAAAGAGTTCAAAATCAGAATGGAGAAGGAATTTGAGATGACTGATTTGGGCATGCTTGCATATTTCCTTGGCATTGAGTTTGAAACAAACAAAAAAAGGAACTTTTATGCATAAAAAAAAGGTATGCAAGTGATGTATTAAAAAGGTCTAAAATGCAATGGAAGCAACACTTCATCACAATCAGGGTTGGTGTTGTCTAAAGAGGGCAATAATGTGTTGATTGATCATACAACCTTCAAGCAAATTGTAGGATCTGTGAGGTACTTGTGCAACACTATGCCAGATATCTCATATAGTGTTGAGCTGATTAATAGGTACATGGAAAAGCCTAAGACATCACAATACATGACAGCAAAAAAAGATCTTGAGATACATAAAGGAGACCATTGAGCTTTGCATGTTGTATTCCACAATATTGAATGAAGATGAAGCTGAACTTGTTGGCTTCATTGATGTTGATTGGTGTGGAGATAAAGATGATAGAAAGAGTACCATAAACTACGTATTTACAATCAATAACTCACCAATCTCATGGTGTTCAAGGAAGCAAAGCATAGTCGCATTGTCTACTTGTGAAGCTGGATATGTGGCTGCATCCATGGGAGCATGTCAAGCTGTATGGCTGGCAGAATTGATGGCAAAACTGGAACTAAGAAGTAATGATGCAATGAAGATAAAGATAGACAATAAATCAACTATAGACCTAACAAGACATCCAAGTGTCCATGGAAGGAGCAAACACGTAGAAATAGGATTTCATTTTCTAAGGGATCAAGTAATGAAGGGCAGAATAAGACTGGAGCACTACAATACAAATGATTAAAAGGCTGACATTTTAACAAAAAACTTGAAGAGGGTAAAGTTCCAAGAGATGAGGATCAAACTTGGATTAAAATCAAATTGAATTACTTTGAATTAGGGAGCATGTTAAATGTAGTTCAAATTGATTTGTAATTAGTTAGTTAGAATATAGTTAGAAGTTAGTTAGAATATAGTTAGAAGTTAGTTGAGGTTGCTATAACTTGTACAGTAAAAAAAACTATTTTTATAAAAAGCATAAGAACCAAGGACATAAACAAATTTTTTTTGACTGAATTTCAGACTTTTAATCATTCTCCAGATTGATAATCAATCTCTGTTTCTTGAACTTTCTGCTTTCTTCTCTTTTCTTCTCAATTTCAATTCCTTTAAACTATACAATTTGTTCCAACACAAAACACAAAGAAGTAAGGAAAATAAAGGGCATGGAGATTAACTCAACAAAAAAAGCACATTGTGTTAAACTATAAGTGGCGAACCTTGCTTAGCAAGTCAGCGAGTCAAACCGAATTACCTAGCATAGAACTGTAGCGGGCTTGGGAACCCTTGTACAATTCGAACCTTGAAGAAGCTCGTTTATGAAAAAGGGTCCAATTTAATACTCTTGTTTGAAAGAGAAAAAAAAATTCCCTTAGGTACGAATAAAAAGGTAGTGCTACCCCATCAAGTAATCTCATTATTATTTTTCGAGATACTTTAAATTTGTTCAACTTGTGTGACCTTGGCTACACAAGTGATCCTTCCGCATGGTGGATACACAAGTGATCCTTTTGCATGGAATAATAACCATGATGAAAGTAATAACATCAAAGCTCGACTAAACCGGTGCATTGCCACGCCTGGTTGGCTTTCTCATTTTAATAAAGTTGAGGTCACTAAGTTAGTTTGTCATACATCTAACATTATGCTTATCTTGCTTAAACTTTATGCTAAAAGGAATGGACGACGTCAGATTGAGAATTTGAGAGCAAGGCCTATCAGGCCTGATTTTGAGATACTAATTTTGAGAGCAATGTCTGTCAAGCCTGGAATATGAATGGTTGTCTTAATTATTTGAAACTTTCGCGATGTGTGGAGAATTCTTATAGATTAGATGGATATAGATTGACAGAAGTTAAAAATGAATTATCTGGACTCAACTCCCGCTCTCATCAAGTGGAATCCACTCTTGATTTAGTTTTAAGCGAGGATATTTGGTGGGATCAACGACCACGAGTCTTATGGGTTGAGCATGGAGATTGCAACACAAATCTTTCATCAAATAACTTCTTAGAGGTATATTCAAATTGGGTGAATAAGATTATAGATGGCAAAGGTATATCGATGAGGAAGACATTGCCCACACCTTCACCACCATCTATTCCAGATTGAAGAAGTTGTTGGGTTTGTTCGAGATAGCATAACAAATAATATGACAAATGTTATAGATCAAGTGTTCACAAGAAATGAAAATTTTACTACCTTAACCATGAAACCTATATTTAAGTTTGGATCCTTGTATGGTATGCCAACCATTTTCTCTCAAAAATATTGACAGATCGTGGGTGATGATACATCTCATATGGTGTTCAATATTTTAATCGTGATGGAGATTCTGTAATCATCGGCCATATTTTCTTGCTCCTGATTCCTGATTATTCTTGGTGTTACCTATAATATCCAAATTGTTCAAGAACCACGATTTTTATTTAGGTTAAATTTATTAATCTTAACAAATTTGCATTGATTTTTATTTCGGTTAAATTTATTAATCTTGACAAATTTGTAGCTTCAATGCATTAAAACTTGCTTTCATTACTTAACAGGTTAAGTATCTTAGTGAACATTGTTTTCCATAACCAATAGAAAAATGAGAAATGCAAAGTTTATTAGCATATATGTGAGCCATACATGTGATATACTAACTTTATTAGCATGGATGTGACTCAGATATCTGATATTGTACATTACTAATTCAATATATTCAAACAATTTAGTGTTGTTATTTAACTCTCAACTCGTGGTTCAAACAAGAGATGAAGCTGATGACAACACAAACAATATTTGAGTTTTTCAGACACTGAAAATCCAGATGATTCAGAGTATAGTACAACTCACAAATAAAAATGGTTTATAACTTCTAAGGTCGAAATAAAGAGTATAGTAAAACTCACAAATAAAAATGGTTTATAACTTCTAAGGTCGAAATAAACAATACATACAGACGGCTTAAGATATCATGTTCTAAATGCATATTTTTGACTCAGTTAAATCCATTAATGTCATATGAATGGAGCTTCTCCAAGTAGGTTCTCCCTGAAGACAGGGGCTTGGCTTCACAACACCTCAACAAATTGGATTATATCATCATCAGCAATGTCACAAGCTAGCAATATACAAATTAATCACGAAAATACAAGGACATTAAAACAATCAATACAATAATAAAACAAATAACACAATCAATTTTAACCAAACAAAAATCCGTGTTAGTTTAAAAAAGATAAGTATGATTAAAATCAAATATCTTTTAACGATACTCTGATTGCTACACTGATTGCACATATGAATTTAATCCTTAAAACATTAATTAAAAACAACTTTTTTGCAAAATTGAGGCTCAGAACATTAGACAGCTCTAACAATCACGATTTTTCAGAAGCAGAACTGGCATGAAGCTGTAATTAGAAATCATCATAGCCAACAATTATCAATAAACAAAACCAACATTACAAATTTCAATTAAAATAAAAAGGAAAGATAATATTCAGGCTCATATAAAGAAATTCAACCATGTTTCAGTCCTTAATACTTCATCGAGAATCTCAGAAGCGCGGATAATATGTAATCATAGCCAAGAATTAAAACAACCCTAATAAAAACGAGATAAAAATCAATTTTTATGAATTAATAATTGATAATGTAAGAGGTGTTTTCTGAGGGACAATAAGAAAAAGAAAAGACCTCAAAATGAAAACGACCGCGTTTGAATTTTTGCCTGAAGGACTAGCTCAAAATTCCAAAGTGTTTGAAAACAAGCTGAAGGTAAAGCGAGGCAAATTAAGATTTCAAAACTAATAAAAAGAAATTAGCAATCGAAAATAGCTAATCGAGAATGTAGCCATTACTTTGACACAGATTCAATCGTGGAATAAGTAAGACTGAACTGCAACACGAACGGCATTGATTTTGCACGAGCAATGGGGCTTTCACCTCATACATTATTCAGAGAAGCCCGGGGTTGCATCGTGCGTATAATTTAATAGAAAAAGAAGCTAAATCGAATCGAAAATCTTACGTTAAATTGACTTAGAGGAAAATGGGAAAAGTTTGCATCCGTACCGCAAAACCCTAATCTTTGATATGTTAAAAAGAGTTAGAAGTTAGAGTCTTATATACGCGTGCGTGTACATGCGGCTCATACACTATAGTAGTTTTAAAATACCAAAATAGGTACCATTTTTTTTTTCAAAGAAAATATACAGTATTTACGGTTAGCTTCCAATTATGTTAGACACTTCAAATTAAAGATTTATTATTTGCAATATTTTGAAATATTAGTAAAAATAAAATACAAAAATTTAAGAGATCAAAACTGACAAGAACAATCTTAATGGATTAAAATGACTTTATTGTTAAAAAATTTATTAGAAAATTCAAAGAGATAAAGTCATGTTAGGGATAAACCATGTTTAAAAGAGTGTGATGATTATTTATATAAATCAGCATAATTTATTGAAAATATCTGAAATATTAGAAGGAAAAATATTACATCAATGAAGATCAACAATGTGAAACCACAAATTAACAATCTTATAAGTACATTGATTATCTTCTCTAAACATGTGAGAGTTAATACATCTTAGTCTTTTAACCATCTCAAGACAAAAAAATCATCTATTTCTAATAGACTAAGGAAGAATAATTCCTAAAAGTCAGAATTGTAAATTGAGAATGATATTAAAAAAAAAGAATTATCTACTATATCTATGTATAATTTATTTCTACAAAATATCAGATTAAATAGAACGATTTTAGAAAGAATATCATAAAATCTTATGGCCGGTTGTTCCTATAGAAACCATATATTTTATTTGAATTATTGGATTGAGGACAACAAACAATAAACTGTAACAAAATCGGTATATATTTAGAATACTAGAAAGTGTCATTTATTTTTGAAGGTTTTTTAATAGCTACCATAATCGTTGCTCAGTATACAATGCAATTGTAATCTCCAACGTAATAGGGAAGCTTCAGATTTTTTAAAAGACCCAAAACTCATTTGTAAAAAAAAACCTAAAACTCATAACCTAAAAGTGAGTGAATTTTTTAACAGCTTTTTATGATTGAAAATTTTAGAACACATTTATATTTATTTTTAAAAAATATTCAAAATTTACTACTTTTTTGAATTTTGTTACATTGAAACTCTCGAAACAAAAGTATTTTGAAATTTTTAATATTAAAAGATCTGAAATATAAAAATATTTCAGAGTTTTGAAAATAAAAAGCTTGCAATACATTTTTATAATGACTTTTGGTATTTTAATTTGAAAAAAATAGCTTTTTTTAAAACAAAAATTGTAATTGCTAGAAGCAATTACAAAAATTGCGGATTATGTTTGTGATCTCATTATTAAAATTAATTGGATTTTGCAACTTAAAAATTATATAAGTGGAGCCTAATAATTTTAATGGTTGGATGATGAACATGACCTCTTTACGTTTGATTCAAATATGAGAGGATCTAAATTCACATATTTTTTTTAATTTTCGTGAGATAGTCATTAAAAGGACAAAACTTGTCATAGAATATACTTAAAAGACAATGTAAGCTCAAAAATTTCACATATGAGATCGTGTATATACCTCTTAAAGTGTAAAGGAGGCGGTTGTCAGTGCTGCAAAGTAGCAAAACCTATATTTTGTCCACACGAACGACCAGCCTTGTAAAGCAGGATGCTAGTTGGCAGCTACAACGAACAAGGCATAATATGACTAAGGATTGGAGTGAAAGAAGACACACAACACTTATCCTCCTTGTCTTGATCTAGTGGACCTTGCACAGTACAAGCTCAATCTTATCTATAATTTTATTTCTCCAATTAATCGTTCGAGCATGTGATATATAGGTTTCCACTAAAGTGGCAGTTAGGGCTGGAAATGAGTCGAGCTTAGTCGAATTTAGGTTTAGTTCAACTCACCTCGAACATAATTGGTTCAGCTCAAAACTTGACTCGAGCTCGTCACAAGCGAATTTTTTAGCTTGAATTTGACTGGATTTGTAATACCTTAAATTTTCTAAACTCTAATTTCTGCAATTTTGTTGTATTTTGTGTTGAATTGCTTAGGCTATTAAGCCAATTTTTACTTTATGAAATTAATATGAAATTAAGTACGAAAAATATATCTTGTTAGTGTTAGCAATATGTTTAATATATATATATATATTTGGAGATCTGATTAAAATTATTTATCGAATAATAATTAATTAGGTTATAGAGAATTTATTATCGACAAAAATTTTAAGATGTCACATGTTACTGAAACAATCATTTGTCAATTCAGTTATGACGAGAGTAAATATTTTTCTTAGAATAGATTGAAAAATGAGTGACGGGACATAAAATGGATTAGATATTTTACTATTCTAGATATTATGTTCAAAAAAGTAGTAGGATATTTTAGAGTTAAATGTGTGTTTAAGATTAAACTATTTTATTTATATTAGAGAGCCTTGGGGACCAAGTAGCTCATTTATTGAAAAATATAAAGCAAATTTATCTTCCCATTTTTCCATTTCACGCCAACATCATCATCTTTTCACTTGGGTTTGTTTGTCAAATGTTGGCAGCAGAATAACACACACAAATCCTCTATTTCAAAACCAACCAAGAATAATTTAAAGTAGAGTTGTGAATCAAAGTTGTTCCTTGTTGCTGGGTGGTGCTATTGATATAGTTTTTGAGGTGAAAAACTTTTCTTTTTCTTTCCCTCTCTATATGAACGAAATTATCCTTGTCTTTGTAGAAAGTATTTTCATTTTTTCCTTGTAAAAGTTAAGAGTCATCTTGTATGAAACTTTAATGCCTGAATTTGAAAAACGAATCCAAAAGCTCTTTCTTTTTTTCTTTTTTCAGCAATGAAATGGCATATGAAGGAGGTTTGTTAGTAATGTATATTGTTATTGGTGTTTTGAAAAAAAAAATTAATATTTGTTATTGATTTTGCTAATAATGGTTAGAAAAATAATTGATTTTTGATGTGTTTGAGTTATGTAATGAGTTTTCAAATAAATGAGATTGAGCTGAAGTTGAAAATTTATAAGAAAATTTAGTTTTGTTAAAGTAGTAAAAAGTTCAAATTTTAACTAAGTTAAATTGTTTAAGCAAAAAGTTAGATTGAAATTAAAATGTTTAGAGTTAAAAACATTACTCTTTTAATTACTCTTGGGCTGAGTTTAAAGAAGAAGTTTAGAGTACTTTATTAACTCAAATTTTTGTGCTCTAAAGATTGAGTGATATAACTTGAATGATAAAAAGATTTAATTTTGGAATTATGATGTGGTTGAATAAATTTTGGCGGTGACCAAATTTTTATAAATCTTTATGTCTATGTAGTTAGCTCATTGAGTCTCGAAAAAGAATCAAGATCGTTGACATCGAGTTAGCGGTGGAGAGATTTCTGATATATTAATGTTGTTTTGGTTATTAAAGAAAAATGATTTTTCTTAGTTTATGCCTTTCGAAAAATAGTTGTTATGATTGATGATCAAGAATGTGATTATTAAATCTTTGAATTTGTGTTTTAAGGAAAATTAGTGAATTGTGATTTCAAGTTTTTATATGTATACTTTCAATTTATAGAAAAGTCTGCATGAATTTAATTAAAGTTTCAAGTTTATTAAGTAAAGGTTAAAAATCTTGACTTAGAATTTCATTTTTTTTAAAGATTTCAAGTTTTATGAATTAAAATATAAGCTTTATTAATAAGAAAAGAAAGAAAGAAAAAATTCAATATTATTTTGAAATGAATGAAACTATTTCAAAGAGTTAGAACTTTGAAACTAGAAAAATATTTATTGATATTTTTGTGTGGTTATGTTGTTATGAGGTAAATACTTCGATTAAACATTTAGTCTTTAAAAATATAGTAGATCAAACTTGTAGTTATTTGAAACAAAAATAAATGAGTTAGGACAAATTTGAGAAAATTTATGGTTGTGTGAAAAATTTTGAGAAAAATAATTTAAGACGTTTCAAATGATTGTTAGTGAATTATATGAGAAATTTAAAGGATAATAACTTCTAAAAATATGTTTTATATGTTGAAAGTGTGTATTGTGGATAATAATACTATTAGTCCTTACACGTTTTAAACTTTTTTAGTAAAATATACTCTAGGTGGGTTAGGAGTAAAAAAAAGGTTTGTAAGGTAGTTAAAGTCTCAGGGACTAATTTGACTAAGTCAAACATGATTTGATTGAAGGTGTTGACACGAGCGAGATTTTCGTTGTGTTTGATTATGGTAGCAATAATTGTTGAAAAAGCTATAATTGAGCAAATGGCTGATTTTCAAATTTTTAGTTTGCACATAGGGACCTTATATGTATAATAATTGTGTGAATATGTGATGATTAATATTGATGTGATTATGCATTCTTGAGTGATAATATGTGTTACTACATGTTATGAATGTTATTAACGAGAATGTGTCTTGAGTATGCTCTGTGAAATGTATGAAAAATTATTTGTGTTTAATGGATATTAAAAGGGGAGTCTTTTAATAGCCGCATTTACATAATTATTATTGTGAAAAAAGTTAGAGTATGCTCATGCATTTCACCGTTAGTGGTGACCGTGATGGGTCATAGTGTTAGTGGTGACCGCGATGGCTCACATGATGGTTCTATGAGTTGATTGATCCATCTTATTCGTGTAGGTATGTGATAGACTAAACTCTGGTAAATCATGTTGATCAATGATAGGTGGCACCTCGGTAATTAGTACTAGTTTGTGAGAGGTAGTAATTAGTATTGATCCATTTATGAGGAAGTTACTTCGAAGAGAGATACTACGTTAGAAGGAACTTGTGCAGTGTGTGGAGGTCACCCTTGTTACTGTAGTTATTAGTGGATGATCATATTAGTTTTTTTGTTGAATATGGCCTTAGTGTTTTTCTTTTGGTGGTTGTACTTACTTGTTATGCCATTTGAAGTTACCAATGCACCAACAATTTTTATGGATTACATGAATAGGATCTTTAGCCCATTTCTAGATAAGTTTGTTGTAGTGTCCATTGATGATTTATTGATTTAATCAAGGAATGAGGATGAACATGGAGAGTATTTGCGTCAAGTTCTTGAAGTTTTACTCGAGAAGCAATTGTATGCCAATATGTCAAAGTGCGAGTTTTGGCTAGAAGAAATGAACTTCTTAGGACATGTGATAACCAAGGAAGGAATCGTTGTGGATCCGACAAATATTGAGACAATCCTCTCTTGGAAACAGCCTTAGATTATCACATACATACGAAGTTTCGTCGGAATGGCAAGATACTACAGGAGGTTTGTTGAAGGTTTTGCTAAGATTGTAGTTCCATCGACACAACTCACTAGAAAGGATCAATCGTTCGCATAGACAAAGAACTGTGGGGAAAATTTTCAGTTACTAAAGGAAAAGGTGACAACCTCCCTAATATTGGTCTTACTACAATCAGAAGAACCATACACAATTTACTGTGATGCATCTCACCAAGGTTTGGGATGTGTTCTGATGCAACACAAGAAGTTGTAGTCTACGCCTGAAGACAATTGAAGACTCATGAAAGAAACTATCATACTAATGATTTAGAGCTTGCTGTTGTAGTTTTTACATTAAAGATCTACAACACTACTTATATGGATGCACGTTCACAGTGTCTAGTGACTATAAGAGTTTGAAATATTTGTTTGATAAGAAGGAATTGAACATGCATCAGAGAAGATGGATGAAGACTCTCAAGGATTTTGATTTCACATTGCAATACCACCTTTGGAAGACCAATGTTATAGCTGATGCATTGAGTAGGAATAATGTGTCAGTGTCTTCTGCAGTAATGGCTAGACAACAAGAATTGTGGGAAGTATTTAGAAACTTACACTTGGATGTAGAGTTTGCACAAGGAATTTTGAAATTCAGAATGATTAAAATTTTGAGTGGTCTACTTAAAGACATTTCGAATTTTCAAGATGACACATTAATCCAAGAGAGGATGAACCTAATAGTGCAAGGGAAGACGACTGAGTTTAAGATTGGACTTGATAATATTTTGAGATGTAAGGGAATGATTTTTGTTCCGGCAGTTGCAGATATTAGGAAATTCAATTTTAGAAGAGGCTCATAAGAGAAAATTGAGTATCCATCCTGAAGTAAAAAAGATGTATCAGAACTTGAGGCACAATTATTGGGGTCGAGTTAGAGCTTCATCTTCCGGTGAATAATCCTCTATTGACTGTCTCTGAGGTAGTGAGCTATTTTGAGATTTCAGCGCCACCGAAGCCTCCTATTACGTAGGTAGACTTGCCCTCTGAGGAAATTGATCCCTCTACGGCTAAAGAGAAGGAGGAACTTACTTTGAGGAAAGATATTGTGTCAGAAAGAACTTGTGCACTGTGTAGAGGTCACTCTTGTTACTGTAGTTGTTAGTGGATAATCAGATTATTATTTGTTGTTTTAAAGGATCTTGGTGTCTTTCTTTTTGTGGTTGTACTTATATGATTTTGGGATGATTGTATCCATGACATACTTTGATAATTGACTTTTTGGTGGGTCCATGATCCATTGTTTTTTAAGCGACCATGGGAAATATCATTCTTCGAGCAGTACTTTTGCGCATGTGTCTCCCGATAATACCTCTGGGATATGAGTGATGTCTGATAGATCTCATAGCCCTGGTGTATCTTCTAGTTGTATACTTTATGACAATATGATTTTGACCTATGAAGGAAGCAAGCAACTTCAAGAAGCAAAGACCAACCTTCTAGTCAAAAAGTATGAGTTATTTAAGATGAATGAAGATAAAAACATTGAAACAATGTTTTCTAGATTCCAAACTCTAGTCTCATGATTAAAGATACTTGAGAAAAGTTATACTATTGTTGATCATATAAAGAAGATACTACGAAGTCTGCCAAGCAAGTTTAGACTTATGATCACTTCCATTCAGAAATCAAAGGATCTTAATGCTCTTAAGGTGGATGGATTAATCAGTTATCTCATATCACATAAAATTGAACTTGCAGAGGATCCCAAGAGCAAGCAACCAACCAACCTTAGCTTTGAAATCCAAGCAGAAGAAAGTTATGAAGGCAACAACAGAAAGTTAGCACCTCAACAAGGGCAACTCCTCTTTCATTGGTGTATGGAATGGAAGCAGTACTTCCAATTGAAGTTGAAATTCCCTAGGTCAGAGTCTTGATGGAAACAAAACTAGAATAGGTAGAGTAGGCACAATCATAATTTGATCAATTGAATCTCATAGAAGAAAAGGATGATAATTTTGTGTCACTGTCAACTATATAAAAAAAAAACTTGAAAAGGCCTACGAGAAAAAGGTTTGTCCTCGAATGTTTCAAGAAAGGGACCTAGTGTTAAAGAAAATATTGCCTATCCAAAAGGATTCTCGTGGAAAATGGACCTTGAACTACAAGGTGTTGGAACCTAGTTGGTTTTAAATTTAGAGTTTTGATATTAAATAAAGTATTTTATGAGAATAATATATTTGAGTTCTAAGAGTATGAAAGAAGATTCATGTTTTTGAAGAAAATCTAAAATAAGATTTGATTCAAAATTATAATTGATGAAAATCTAAAATAAGGTTTGATTCAAATTTGTAATTGAAGAAAATCTTTGACCAAGTTGAAAAGAAAATATGGTCAATATTTTAAAAAGATTTGATCAAGATTTGATCAAAATTTGAAAAAAATTTGATCAAGATTTATCTACAACAAAATATAAACAAAATCAATTTGAAGAGTTTATAAACTCAATCTAAACAAAATAGAAATATAATCAATTTGAAGAATATACAAACTCAATCTGAATAAGATACGATTCAGAATTAAAAAAGGACTAAATTGAACCCCAAATTTTCACTATAAATATACACTCAAAGTTGAAGGAGAAAAGCTTCAAAAAGTAGAAAAGAGTAGAAGAACTCAAGCTCAAGATTCAAAATTTATCTTAGATTTCAAAGAGGGAAACACTTGTTCGAATGTAAAATATTTTATGAGTGTTCTTTTCTTAGAGTGTGAGAGTTATTATTATTATTATTATTATTATTATTATTATTATTATTATTATTATCAACTTTGTTAGAAACAACTACTCAAATTCCAATCTTTTGTATCCAACCAATAGTTGTTTAGTAGAAGATCTGACTTTCAAGTTCAAGGTGGTTAGTTCCTTCTTCAATTTGGGGTTGTCAAGTTCTTAGGAGAAGACTTGGTTTGTAAGGTCAAGGTGGTTAGTTCCTCAAAAGTCTAAGGTTGTTAGGGTGTTTGGGAAGACTGACTTGGATGGTTAGATGCTTTGTAATTCAAGGTATTTGAATTAGTGGATTAAAGCCTTTTGAATG
This sequence comes from Cicer arietinum, assembly GCF_000331145.2. Classification (NCBI taxonomy): domain Eukaryota; kingdom Viridiplantae; phylum Streptophyta; class Magnoliopsida; order Fabales; family Fabaceae; genus Cicer; species Cicer arietinum. The sequence goes on along the minus strand of NC_021165.2, from coordinate 58,604,979 downwards.
TGGGGACTGGATGTAGCCAAGATAATGGTGAACCAAGATAAAGCTATATGTCAAATTATTTATGCTTTCATTGTTTGTTGCCTTTGAATTCGATTGCTTCTAGTCTAAGTAATTAACAAAAACAAATCAACCTTCATCAGATTAGCAAAAAAGTATTAACTTTGTCAAACACAATTCGAACCCCTTTTCGTGTTTGCACCTTCACGAGGGACCATATGTTATGAAAAAGGATTTCTCTAGAGGAGGTCTAATACTCACAGAGATGGATGGAGAGGAAGTTCCACTCTTAGTAAATTCAGATGCAGTCAAAAGATATTATACTTGAACAAAAAACAAATCATAAGTTCAAGATTTACAAAGTTGAGACATCTCAAATTAAGGCAATCTTTATTCTTGGAAGCTGGCCAATTGGAGTTCTAAATTACAAGAGTGTCTAGTAAAGCTAAACACATTCATCTATACATTGCCACCCCGAACCTGCAATATTTTTTGTCCTCAATGTAATTTTAATGAGTTTTCATTTCCTAATGTTGTCATTTAGTGTCGTACATTATACCTTTTTCTAAAATAACTCGTTTTGATGGTTGATTTGGGTACCAAATGATAAAATTGTTTATGTTGCAGATGTTCTAAGCAACCAAATTGAAACACCAGTCATGGTGCCTGGTCAATGGATGCTTGCAATATGTGAAGGCAAAAAGGTCTATGTTCCAAGACCTACCAAATAGAAGGCAACTGACACTAGAGAAAGAAGGATTGGTCAATACAATACCTATCAGAACCAGAACCATATGATGAACCAAAAATATCAAAAAAAAAATTAGAGTATCAATATAATCAAAACTGGCAGAGAAATCACACATATCAACAAAATCAAAACTGACAGAGTAATCACACATATCAACAAAACTGAAACTACTAGAAGGATCAGAATTACCATCGGTTCCAAAATTACCAGAGGAACCTGATACATCAACAAAAATAGAAATGTCATATAAACAATCAGAATTAAGAGACTTCTTTGAACACTTCAATCGAATTCATCAAGACTACAAACCTGGAGTGGAATTCAAACCCCTTCATCTAGACTCCCTAATCAGAAAATATGCAAACTCATAATCTGAAAAGCAGAAAAGAATAACTAAGAGGGTTTTCATAGTGAAACTTAAATTGTTAACATATAGGTGATATCTTTCTTTAAATTTAATTATTGTCTAGTGTAATGTTTACTGTGATAACATCAAGCTTGATCTTAAAAATCAAAGCTAGATAAGTATTTTGCACGTTCTCAAAAATTTAGAGGAACAAGGAGATCCACATAATCTGAACACTTCAGCAAAAGTAGCATACAAGTTTGGTTTCCAAAAACAAGCATAAACCACCAGAAACATCACCGATGTTTTGGTTGTATTAAGTACATTCTTCAATTATCTGATTTATAATATGTTATATGACAAACAACTCGACCTTAAAAAGTCAAAGCAAGATAATGAAAGTGCAAGTTTATCGAAACCAGAGGAAGAAGATGCAGACAAATCAGAAGAACTTGAAAAATCAGATGATAAAAACAAATCAGAAGAATATGACAAATCTTCGAAGGATATCACTTTGTTTTGCTCACTCTCATCAATTAAGCCTACCACTTTTGATGAAGCATTGACATATGGTGGAAGGGTTTTTGCAATGCAAGAAGAGTTAAATAAATTTAAGAGGAATGATGTTTGGGATCTAGTACCTAGACCAAAGAAGAACATTATTGGAACCAAGTGCATTTTCAAAAACCAGCTAAAAGAAAAAGGTGAAAAGGTCACAAACAAAGCAAGACTTGTCGCACAAGGCTAAATTCAACAAGAAGGCATTGATTACACTAGGACATTTACTCCATTGATCAGGTTAGAAGCTATATGATAACTCTTCATCATATGCATATTTTTCATTGTTTTTAGTCTTATTTATCTTTAATTATTAGTTAATTTAAGGAGTTATTTGATATATTTTGTTGATTTTAGTTCTTGCATTTAATGAAATGTTTAAGTTCTTATTTCCTTGATTAAGTAGAGATTTTCCATATTTTTGCGTTGTTTCTTTGTTTTAGTGTAGTGTTGAATTTTGGTGAGAAATCAACATGACCTATATGGAGTAATTCAATCATATATGCAGTGGTAAATGTCCAATTAGAGTCAACACAAGTTCAAATGAAAGCTAAGATCCATATCTAAAACTTTCATGAAGACACCAGAACCAAATTCAGACTCAAAAGAGGAGAATATTGCACTAAACGCAATACATAAGATGTTGTGCACTTGAAGCGCGCCCGATTCACATTTCCACAATATTTTCACATATTGATTCTGTCCAGGTGCACCTGAAGCGTGCCTGGGGCGTGCGAAGCACATCATAACACATTAAAACATGTTTTTCTCACTTTTTAGGTATCTTTTTTATTATTGGGAAGTTTGGAGACTTTGTTGTGGTAGAGAAACTCAAAGACAATCGTTTCTAACACCATTGAATCAGTTTTATCAAAAATCATTCATGGATTGTTCTTGTAATTCTTGTCAAATCTCTATCTTTTTCTATCTCTATCATGAGTAACTAAACTCTATTTGTTAGGGATGAGTGTAACAAGATGAAATCCTTATTTTTCAGATTTGATTTCTAGTTATATGTATGAGTTTATTGAATTATTTTTCTCATCTCTATGCTTAACGCTTTTTATTGCTTGATCAACATTAAAATGTTCTATGATTATATTTTGAAACTGAAGTGGACTTTACGAAAGCTTGAGATGATAAATTCATGAAATTGTAGTATAGGGATAGATGAAGGTCGTGAAATCAATTAAATTTGTTGCAAAGGCAGTGATTTGAAAACAGAATTCTTGTACCATAAAGCTTAATTCTAATTTTAATTCCACTAAGGAATTATGGGTTATTTTCAAATTAAAAGTTCTATCACTAAGACATTAGGGTAAGAATAATAAGAGAATTCAGTATTAATTCAATATAGGAGTTTAGTATCTAGGATCAAATTAAAAACCAATGTTGGGTTCGAAGTGAAACTCATCCCTGACATTTTTCATATTATAAATGATCAATTTTATTACCGTTGTTAATTTTAAATATTATTTCAATCAGTTCATAAACTTTTTGTTCAGTTTTAGTAATTAAGTACAAATCGATATTAAAACGCAATCCTTGGGTTCGACACTCGGTACTACCATTTTAATTATTACTAGCAACGATTTAGTACACAACAATATCACTATTCATATTCTACTTTATTTTGCTTCAAATACTAACACTACATTATTTCAAATGGATGTTAAAAGTGTCTTTCTAAATGGTTATATAAATGAAGAAGTTTATGTTAAACAACCCCCAAATTTTTGAACATTTTAAATATATAAATCATTTCTTAAAACTTAGGAAATCTATTTATGATCTAAAACAAGCACCAATAGCATGGTATGATAGACATGGTAATTTCTTGCTTAAAACTAACTTTGAAAGAGGATAGATAGATGACACACTCTTTAGAAAATAAATAGAGATGAAATTCTTATTATTCAAATTTATGTTGATCATATTATTTTTGGATCTACTAATGGCACTTTTTGCTAAGAATATTTTAAATTAATGCAGCTTGAATATCAAATGAGTATGATGGAAGAACTTAAGTTCTTCTTAGGGATACAAATTCAGGAAAGTCAAAAAGGTATATACATTCATCAAACTAAATATACAAAAGAGCTTCTCTTGAAATTTTAGATGAGTGATTGACAACCTATGGCTACATCAATGCACTCAACTTTTTCACTTGAAAAAGATGATTCAGACCAAAAAGTTGACACAAAAAAAAAAAAAAAACTACAAAAGAATGATATAATCCCTATTTTACCTTACTGCTTCCATACCTGACATCATGTTTAATATATGTGTATGTGCAAGATTTCAAGCTGACCCTAGTGAATCCCATTTAACTATTGTTAAGAGAATCCTTAGATATCTAAATTATAACCAACCTTACCTTCTTCTACAAGAAATCTCTTAAGTAAAAACTTAGTAGATAATGTGATTATGATTATGTTGGAGATAAACTTGAGAGAAAGATCACTAGTGGTAACTGCACCTTTCTAGGTGACAACTTAATATCTTGATCAAGTAAGAGATAAAACACCATTGCAATGTCAATAACAGAGGTTGAGTACATTTCAACAGTTAGCTGCAGTTCTCAACTACTTTGGATAAAACATCAACTTGAAGACTACAAGATCCTATAATCCAACATTCCCATCTATTGCGATAACACTTCTGTAATTTTTCTAACCAAAAACCCTATCCTACATTCTAGAGTTAAACACATAGAGATCAAACACCACTTCATTAAGGACTTTGTTCAAAAAAGGGTATTAAACATTCAATTTGTAGACACTGAACACCAATGGGATGACATATTAAACCTTACATTCATATGTGACTAATGTTGTAATCACATTTGAATAAAAAAAAATGAAAAGAGAAAAAAAAAAAAGTTTTACTTTCTAGTCTTTTTGTCTATGAAAAAATAGGGAGAAATATATTTGATATTATTGGGGAGAAAATGATACTAAGACTTAGGGGGAGCCCTAAGTTAGGGGAGTCAAAGAAATATAAAGAAAAGTTATTATAAAAAATACAAGTTTTGTCATCATCAAAAAGGAGAACATTGTTGGAACCAAGATGGTTTTACATTTAGAGTTTTGATGTTAACAAATGTTTTTTATGAGAACAATATATTTGACATCAAAGAGTATGAAAGAAGATTCATGTTAATCTAAAGTAAGATTTCATTCAAATTTATAATGGAAGAAAATCTAAAATTAGATTTGATTCAAAATTATAATTGATACAAATTTAAAAATTTGAGAAACATTTTCTAAGTGTTCTTTTCTTAGAGTGTGAGGGTTATTATTATCATCAGTTTTGTTAGAATCAACTACTCAAATTCCAATCTTTTGTATCCAACCCGATAGTTGTTTCATTCCTTCTTCAATATGGGATTGTCAGGTTGTTAGGAGAACACTTTGGCTTGCAGGGTCAAGGTGGTTAGTTCCTTCTTCAATATGGGGTTGTCAGGTTGTTAGGAGAAGACTTGACTTGTAGGGTCAAGGTGGTTAGTTCCTCAAAAGTCTGGGGTTGTCAGGATGTTTGGGAAGACTGACTTGGAGGGTCGAGTGTTTTGTAATTCAAGGTATTTGAATTAGTGGATTAATGTATTCTGAATGAGGGGACTAGATATAGCCAAGTTATGGTGAACCAGGATAAAACTATGTGTCAAATTATTTATGCTTTCGTTGTTTTTTGCCTTTGAATTCAATTGCTTCTAGTCCAAGTAATTCACACAAACTAATCAGACTTCATCAAATTAGCAAAAAGTTATCAACTTTGTCAAATACAATTCAACCCCCTTCTCGTGTTTGCACCTTCACGAGGGACCATATGTTGTGTAAAAGGATTTCTCTAGAGAAGCTCTAATACTCACAAAGATGGATGAAGATGAAGTTTCACTCTTAGTAAATTCAGATGCAGTCAAAAGATATTATGCTTAGACAAAAAACAAATGGTTGAAAAATAGGTTCGCTGGGTTGAAAACCAAAAATTCGACCTAAACAAAAATTAGAGTATATATATATATATATATATATATATATATATATATATAAATTGCATTTTTCATCCCTTTCAATCTAACCATTGGTAACCAATCCGAAAACGGTATTTTTTAATCCTTGTCGATTTATGCATTGGTTAACAATCCGAACATGATCATTTGTTCATTCTTGTCGATCTACCAATCGGTAATCAATATGAAGGCAAACATTTTTTTAATTCTTGTCAATTTGTGCATCGGTAATCAATCCGAACACAATCATTTGTTTAGTTTTTCATTACATATCACATTCTTATATGTTTTTTCATTACACATGCAAAACACGTGTTCTTGCATTTCATAATTTATTTAGACAAAATTTAGGTCCTTATATTTAATTATCTTTTACAAAATTTAGGGACCATATGTTGTGTAAAATGATTTCTCTAGAGGAGCTCTAATACTCACAAAGATGGATGGAGTGGAAGTTCCACTCTTAGTAAATTCAGATCCAGTCAAAAGATATTATGCTTGGACAAAAAACAAATGGTTGAAAAATAGGCCCGTTGGGTTGAAAACCGAAAATTCGACCTAAACAAAAATTAGAGCATATATATATAATGAACAAAAATTATATTTAATTATCTTTTACAATGATAATATTTATATTTTCTCGTAAAATATAATTAAATAGGGACAACGTTGTTACCTCAATTTTGCCGACCAATTAAAAATAATTCCAAAAAATAAGTAATAATATGTTAAATAAATATTTTTCAATTATTATTATTAAATCTAAAAAATCATCGTTTTATAAATCAGTTTAGAGTATATATTTACTTAGTTCTTATTACATTATATTTACCACCACAAATAAAATAAAAACAAAAAAAAATTTACTTTTTCTTTCCCTTTGTCAGGGTCAACGTCTCATTTACATGTTTTTTTTTTCTTTTGTTTTTTCCTAATAAAGCTATCATATTTACTAAGAATACAAAAAGTTCAACAACTCTTTTTTCTTTCTATCCATGCACAGTTATGTAATTTCTGCAAAACAATAGAAAATAAGACATCAATTTATGTCATGGACACAAATATTCATTCATATAGCCTATAATATAGAGCCTATAATAAAGAAAAAAAAAAAAAAAAAATTAAATAGAGAAAGTTTTTTTTTTTTTTTTGTTATTTATTTCAGCAAATCATAATATAGAAAATGAGTAATTTTTTTTGAAAAAAAAGAAGGAAGAGAAGAGAGAGGTTTTTTTTTCCTTCCTAAAACAAAGAAGAAAAAAAAGGAAACAAGTTAAAAAAAACACAAAAGGAAAATATAGAGATTCAAAAATCTACTATCCTCTTTCATCAGATCATGTCATAACCATAAATATACCTAAACTCATTTTAACAGCACAACCAACAACAAAAAAATAAAAATATATGAATATGGGAGAGAAGAGAACTATGAATAAATAAAATATGAATACAAGGGAGAAGAGAAACGTGAACCGGCGTAATCAATACATTGCATACCACTGCACACTATCGCCTCCATTTTCATTGTGACCTTTATTGGTACCGGAAAAGACATATACTTCCTCCCTTTCTTTGTTTTTTTTTCTTCTTTGTTTTGTAAACTTTATCATATTGAAATATGTAAATTTTATTTTCCTATATGAAAACTCTGTTTTTCTGAAGGATGCGACTACCTCACTGTTTTGCGACTACCTCTTTCACGTTTTCTTTTCTGATATTTGAACTTTATTTTTTTTTTCTTTTTGAAAGAATTATTGTCTAATATCATAGAAAATTTTACTCTTTAAAAAGGTGTCCAATATCGTCGTGTCTAAGATGATGATTTGACTTGTTTACAAAAAAATAATACTAATATTGATATTTTGTCTTATTCTTTGAATCATATTGATATGTTGATAAAATTATAGGATGACAATTTCGAATAGAGATGCATAGGGATTTATGGTTCTTCGGAAACCCAAAATAAACATTGCATTTATGATTTAATTGAACTCCTTGCAAACTCTCACTGTGACACCCTAAACTCAAATTGAAATAAAAAGTAAAATGCACTAGTTTTAAAAGAGATTCGTAACGGTCCAAAAATAGAGTATAAAAAAATCCTTTTAAAATATAAGGCTTGATATGTCACACTCACACTTACCACAAGACTGTTGCATACAAATTCTTAATTAAAAATCCTTTAACATTGAATATAGTTGAGATTTATTAAACAAATATTTTTGACATAAAAACATGTTCAAAACCTAGAGACAATTTTTATCTCTGAATAATAGATCAAATATAACACAATGGATCCATAGAGTTACAAAACAAAAATGAGTTTCATAACTCAACAAAACACAACAAATTACTTCCACTCAATATCACCTATCAGAGCATTGATCACCAATTGATAACCTGAAATAATTGTGCTCTCGCAAGCGCCAAACACAAGCAACGAGGGGTGAATTTTGAAACATCTAATAGTATAAAATAATTGAGAAGAACATGTAAAATATGAATTACACACAATATTATATTAAATTACAATTAACAATAATAATCAAGGTAAACATTGATACAATCCACAATGAGTAAGTCAACACACAAATAATATGTGAAATATTATTGATCAAAATTTTATAAGAGACCATGTTTTTACTGGTCTCAAAACCTTGAAACCTATAGTTATGTTGGGTGTAGATATTATGCCAACTATTTTCTTTTGAAAATATTAGCATATCGTGAGTGACGATATATCTCAGATGATGATCAATATCCAAAATCCTGAGGGATATCATCATGTTAGCATCAATGATACCTTCCGTTTTCTCATTCCAAAATTGAAGAGGCTTGTGAGAACAGAGGAATTACGTCTAATTTCTCTTTATAATGTTGTTTTTAAAAATATTACCAAAATTATTGCAAATCGGCTTGAGAATATTTTTGTTACTCAGATTTGTCAGCTAAGATCTTGTCGGCTACTCTGAGATTTGTTGGAGAGCAAACTTAGACGATTCTCCATAATTGTGAGTTGACGACGGTCATTGTCATATATTTTTATAATCTTATAATTATTATTTTACTCGCTGTCTATGTTAAAATATTTAACTAAAAATTTGGGAAACACAACCTTTGAAATTTATCTCGATTTCGTCATTTATTTATTTTAATGGTCTTTGTTATATAATATGTTATTAGTTTGATTTACGTATATATTAAAAGTAATTAAATATTGCATTGTTATGCGATTGGATATGTTTTCCATGAATTACGATGAAATTATTTTAAATACGTGTTTTGGAAAATCATTGTTATAATTAATAAATCACTAACATCGTTAGGTGCATCTAGTTACCTCGTTTTGATTAGGGAGAGTTACTTGTTAGATGGAACCACCCTTATGAGAAATGTCATCCGTAGGAGGATAGGGCTATCAACGAGATGTAAGCTCCCTAATTGAAGTGTGATGAAGCGTTACGGGATTGAGAGGAGATGACTATCCGTTAGGTGGAGCCACCCCTAAGGGAAAGGCTACCCTTAGGAAGAAATGACTATCAAAGAGATAGAGTCGCCTCTTGGTTCTCAAAAAAAAAAGTTTGTAATTTTACTTGTTTGATTTTCATAATGATTTTAATGTTATTCATTTTGATTTTGCTTCTCTATAAATGAAATTTTTAATATTTCTATCTGAACAACTAAATTATAAGATTAATGGTTTTATTATGTGTATAACATAATCGCTACAAGATTGAAAAACAGTTTTTTGCGCCTTTTTGTGTTTCTCTTCTAGTTGATGGTGGTTGTTGTCTCCTCACTAAGTCTTTATTACTTACCCCTTCATGTTGTTTATTTTTTTTCTTTCAGATTTGCAGACAGCTGAGTAGAAATCTGTTAGTAGATTCAAGTCTCGACCATATTTCTTTTTTTTTTGGTAGGCCTCTTTGACCGATGACCATTTTTGTAACGTCTTTTGAGTCTGATGTAAATTGCAGCTATTTTGGAGTCTAGAAAGTCTATTTTTTTTTGAAGTGTATTAAGTAATTTGATAATGTTATTTGAATTATGACTGAATTGAAAGTTGAACAGGTATTTTATAAATTTGGGAATGTTGAAGTTACAGAGGATACTCTATTGAAATTTCGAGGAAAAGTATATATATATATA
>NC_021165.2:58490742-58595050 GCF_000331145.2 Cicer arietinum | reverse complement strand
TTAGAGAACTATTTAGTTGTTTAGTTGTTAATTTAGTTAATAGGCTTGTCAGGCTAGGAGTATAGCTTGTGCACCGATCACGACATTTAGTTTTTGGGTCGTGATAAAGTTGGTATTAGAGCTCCGTCGTAGGTCCTAATAGCTGCAAACATAGGATGATAATAGATTCTTGTTAGTAAATTGTGTACCCGAGCACAACTTACTTGCAAGAGCTATTAGCACTTTATGAGAGTCTCATTTGTTGTTTGCATCTGTGTTTAAATTCATCATCACTACCTTTTCACAATTTCTTGTCGTCTTATTCAATTTTTGATCCATGTTCTTTGAATAGGTGAGAATGTCACCCAAGACTAGGAATCCTACTATAAGGGAAATTGTTGATGAGTCAATTGCCCAAGCTCAAGGTGCTCATCAACGAGGTCGTGTTTCAGTTCATGCTTGAAATAGGAGTAGAGCTAATGTTGGCGGACGTGGCTTGGATGCCGATGTTGAGGTACATAGGAGGAGGTGAAGAAATCTAGCCATGGAAGAGTTTGCTACTGGTCTGCATGGATTACAACAGGTTGTGCAACAACTTGTTGGGATTGTCGTCGGGCAACAACAGGAGGGTGATCAAAGGCATGAAAATATCAGTGGTCAACATGAGGTTAGACAAGTTGAGCATCAGATGACTGCTGCAACGAGGGGTATTGAGGTTACTTTACCAAAATTCATGAAGCTTAAACCCCCTACTTTTTATGGGTCTATTGCAACTGAGGATCCACAACAATTCATTGATAGTCTAGAGCGTATTTGGAAAGCATTGGGTTGTTCTGAGGTAAGAGCAGTAGAATTGACATCATTTCAGCTAATAGGTGTGACACGTGATTGGTTTGATATAGTGTCACGTGGTAGACAAATGGGGTCACCTCCGTTATCATGGAAAGAGTTCTCTCAATTGTTCGTGGGTTGTTTTCTTTCAGAGATTCTGAGATGGATTAGCTCATGAATTTGAGCGATTGGAGCAAACAGAGGGTATGACAGTTTCAGAGTATATTGCTCGTTTCACACAGCTCTCTAGACATGCTCCTTATCCTTTCACTGAGGAGATATGATTGAAGGATTACTTATTTAGATATGTGGTTGGGTATAATTGTTCTAGTTTTGCTGAGGTATTGAGTTTGGCCCTTCAGATTGAGCAACGACAGAAGGAAAAAAGAGGCAATATACAAGATTCCCGAAAGAAACAAATGGTTGAAGGATCTTACAGTAACTATTCGAACCGCAGTGGTGGATCTATGTTTGGTTATCAGGAGCAACAAAGACTCATGTCTCAAAGGGGTGGTCATAGTGGGCAGTCTTTTGGGACAGTGTAGAGTCGTAGATCAGATTTTAGAGTAACATCACAATCCACTTTCCCTCAGAGACATTTTAGTGTTTCAGCTACACGATGTTCTATTTGTGGTAGGTTTCACTTCGGGAATTATTCCAGAGATGGTAATGCTAAGGTGTGCAATCAATGTGGCCAAGTAGGTCACATTAGGAGGGATTGTCCTCTAGACACGACACATCCATCCTCTAGCTATGCATCAGCACCAACAACTTTGGCATCTTCTCAGGATCATTCTACACTTGTGCATCAAAGTGGAAATTCTTATGTCAGAGGTTCAGGAACATCTCAACAGGGAGGTAGATGATTTGGTGGTAGAAGTCAGATACCAGCAGGAAGAGGTCAGGCTCGAGTGTTTTCTTTGACTCATCAGGATGCTCAAGCATCCAATGCAGTAGTTACAGGTATACTTTCTATTTGTTCTAGAGATGCTAATGTTTTGTTTGATCCTGGAGCTACACATTCTTTTGTATCCTCGTGGCTTGCTACTCGACTTGGTAAATGCTCATCTTATTTAGAGAGTCTTTAGTTGTAGCTACACCTGTTGGAGGAAATTTGCTTACTGGGGCAATCAGTCTTCTCGTTTCAACGAGAACATTGTTGGGTACCACATAACCAAATCTCAGCCATGAATGCTAGCAAGTTAATGAGAAGAGGTTGTCAAGCGTACTTAGCCTTGGTAAGGGATACACAAGTGGCTGAAGAGAAATTGAAAAAAATTCCAATAGCATGTAAATTTTCAGAGGTTTTTTTTGAAGAACTTCTTGGGTTGCCACCTGATAGGGAGATTGAATTTTCTATAGACTTAGTTCCAAACACTCATCCTATATCCATACCTCCTTATCGTATGGCCCCAACAGAACTTAAGGAGTTAATGAAGCAACTTCAAGATCTTCTTGATAAGGGTTTTATTTGTCCAAGTTATTCTCCTTATGGAGCACCGGTATTATTTGTAAAGAAGAAAGATGGATCTATGCAGCTGTGTGTAGACTATAGGCAGTTGAATAAAGTAAATGTAAATAATAAATACCCTTTGCCACACATTGATGAGTTGTTTGACCAACTTCAAGGAGCTCAATGTTTTTCAAAGATTGATTTGCGGTCGGGGTATCACCAGTTGAAGATTAAAAGTGATGACATAACGAAGACAACTTTATGCACGCGTTATGGGCAATATGAATTTCTGGTTATGTCATTTGGGCTTACTAATGCCCCTGTAACTTTTATGGATTTGATGAGTCGCGTTTTTAAACCATTCTTGGATCAATTCGTGATTGTGTTTATTGATGATATCCTTGTTTATTCCAAGAGTAAGGAAGAACACGAGCAACATTTAAGGTTGGTTTTGCAAACCTTAAGAGATAAACAATTATATGCCAAATTCTCAAAATGTCAGTTTTGACTGGACAGTGTGGCATTTTTAGGTCATGTTGGGTCTAAGAATGGAATAAGGTGGAAGCAGTCCAAAATTAGCCCATACCTACTATAGTAAAGGAGATTCAGAGTTTTCTTGGTTTAGCCGGTTTTTATTGATGTTTTGTGAAGGATTTCTCAAATATTGCATCTTCGTTGACTAGGTTGACCCAAAAGAAAGTGGAGTTCCGATAGACTGATGCATGTGAGGAAAGTTTGGACTGGAACATGTTAAAAGAGATGGTGAAGGTGTTGTCTTAAATACTGCTATTAATTCTTTATTAATCCAATTAGAGATCTTTAAATTTCGTATCAGGAAATAAAATAATTTAAATTAAAATCTAAAAAATGTTTATTAACATTGATGTGAGCCAATCATCTGAGATTTATATTTGAGCAATTTAGTGCTGTTATTTAACTCCCAACTCGTGAATCGAACAAGAGATGAAGTTGATGACAACACAACAATAATTGAGTTTTTCAAACACTGAACCAACAAAGATAGTTCAAAGTATAGTGAAACTCAAAAATAAACATAGTTTATAACTTCAAGATCCAAACACACAATACATAGAGACAGCTTAAGAAATCATAATTTTCCTAATGCATAAGGAGAATCACAAAAGATAGGAAATATAGAAGTAAAGAAACACATTCTAAATGTATATTGTTTTGCCTCAGTTAAATCCACAGATGTCATATGAATGTAGTTTTACCAAGTAGGTTCTCCCTGAAGACAGGGGCTTGGCTCCACAACACCTCAAACAAGTTGGATTATATCATCATCAGCAATGTTACAAGCTACCAGCATACAAACTACTAACATGATTTAATAACAATAAAAAATAACAATTCAAAATAAAGTCAAAACACTGTCAATTTCAACCAATCACAAATCATTTTTGTACAAGATTAAAGGTAAATTCGATTAAAGTCATATATATTTTATTGATCCACTGATTGTGACAACCTGAACATATAAACAACTTTTATTATAAAATTAATTGATACTAAAAAGCCTCAGATCATTAAACAGCTCTAACAATCACGATTTTTCAGAAGCAGAACTGGCATTGAAGCTGTGATCAGAAATCCTCATAGGCAACAATTATTGAAAAATAAAATTCAATATATACTAAGAATTACAATTAAAATAAATGGAAAGATAATATTCAGGCTCATATAAAGAAATTCAACCATATTTCAGTCCATAGTACTTCATCGATAATCTCAGAAGCGCGGATAATATGTAATCATAGCCAACAATTAATAACAAAAAATAGTAAAATTTAAGTTTTAAAAATAAAAAATTTGTAACTTATTTGATAATATAAGAGGTGTTTTCAAAGGAAAAATAAGAATAAAAAAACAAGACCTCAAAGTGAAAACGACCGCGTTTGAATTTATGGCTAAAGGACTAGCTCAAAATTCCAAAGTGTTCGAAAACAAGCTGAAGGTAAAGCGAGGCAAATTCAGATTTCAAAACTAATAAAAAGAAAAGAGTTAGGCAATTGAAGATTTTGAATTGACGATATAGACATTACTTTGACACAGATTCAATCGTGGAATAACTAAGTGTTGGAAATGATGAAAGATAATTGGCATTGATGATGGCTTTTAATATGTGAATTGAAAAATGAGAAGTCCCACATTGGAGGGAACACACTCAATCGACTGGCATACTGATGGTGTAATTCTAGAACGGTTTTCTACATTGCAGTAGAACTCCGATACAGTGAATTGTTTTATCTTGGGGACTTCGTGGTTGATAGTATGCCTTGCACAATTTTGGAGTAATATTTTCGGTGGCATAAATTGTTTTCAAAGGTTTTCGAATTTCAAAACAACACTAAGACTGAACTGCAACACGAACGGCGTTGATTTTGCACGAGCAATGGGGCTTTCACCTCATGCATAATTCAGAGAAGCCCGGGGTTGCATCGTCCATATAATTTGAAAATAATTGAAGGAAAATTGAAAATGTTACGATGATTTCAAAGGAATTAGGGAATAGTTTTAATCAGTGCCACAAAACCATAATTGTTAATGTATGTTGAAAAGATATCATGGTAGAGTATTTATATAGGCGCGGAAAAGAAATACCCCCCACATCTTAATACCATTTTTAACAACAAATTTTAAAAAGTTATTTCCTTCCTTCTTTGAAATATCCAAAACTCTTTTTTTTATTTAAATTTATTTTTACTTCTCGTAAAATTTTACTTGTAATTTCTGTAAAAATACAATTTTAAGTTTCTATAAAAAAAATTTCACAAACAATTAGTTTTTGCTTAAATTAAATATAGAACGTTAATATTTTTTTAAAGATAATTAAAATATTATAAAATTTTCATCTATATTTTTTTAAAGATAATTAAAATATTATAAAATGTTCATCTATATTTTTTTAATGTAATATTATATTCTCCATTTGTCCTTTGTTTAATTTTGTTCATATGAATATGTTGACGTGGCACGCTGAGGTGAATTATAGGTATAAATCAAGTATTTAACTTTACTAATCATACAAAAAATTAGATTTGTAGGTGAAAAATTGGAAAAGTTCAATATTTAATTTATGAGTTATAATTAACTCAACGTGGAGATTTTGATCGAAGAAAGGGTTATGACAACGGTGATTGGTGGTTGATGGTAGATGTGTTTGTTACAGTGGTACGAAAAAAGATAAAGGATAAGAAAAAAAAAGAAAGAGAGAACGCTCCAAAAAAAATGAGAGAGGAAGAAAACATCGACAAGGGAGAAGACATAATAACAAGATGACAGCACTAAGAAAAAACTATATTAAGAGGTAAAGCAAACTCCCAAAGAATGATGAACTTTTCTCTCCCTAACTCATTCTCGTTCATTCCATAATCAAAATGTTAAAGTCTAACTCATTCTTGTTCATTCCATAATCAAAATGTTAAAGTCTAAAATTTTTACATTTTTACAAATACAGATATTAGATTCATGTTGTACCAATGATCAAGAAAAAAATAACCTCCAACTTTTTGAAAAATGATATCCCCATTTTATAAAATGTCACTTTTTCTTATTTCATATATATTATAAAAAATGATTATAAACTATTAAAGAAAATAAAGATTTTACAAAATTATTCTTATTGACAATTGGTATGTTTTCCATTACGGTGAATGCAAAGTGAAATATAAATTTTATGAATAATGTATATTTGTATTAAGTAAAACATAAACTCATAACCAATTTATTGTTTAAAAATAAAGCATTCGAGCAAGATGCGCTAGAAGATTTTGTACGTGAAAATATTTTGTAAACATTTGTGGTCAAATACCAATCAAGTTCTTGATCAATAATATGACTTGTTCATTTTTTTTAACAGTATGATATGACTCATACTTATGGCTCAAATGAGCACAAATTTTGCAAACTTTAGTAAGTTTCATTTAGCTAAATTTGTAAAAAGTTAGATAAATAGTGGTTTGAGAGCATCGATGCATTGTAAAAGAGTGTAGATACAATAAATAGTGATGTTAATTCAAATATTACCCTATGATATACAACATTTTATTTAATGTTACAATCGATAATTTATTAATGATAAGTATGTAAATGGAGATTCGAACGCTAAAAGTTTTATGAAATACTTATGTATTTTTTGTAGGTTAAAACAACATTCCATTACCCAACAACTGCAATTTTCTCTAAAAGAATATTTCATTAACAAGATTTGACCCTCTCAATCATAGATGAGACTTACTATCCCAGACCCCTATCTACTTGGTTATCGAGATTTCCTCCCAACCTTTGCGCCCCTTCATCCCAAAATCTTGGGATACCTGGTGTCGTGAATGTCATACAACGTATAGTGACTTAAATGATTTTAATAATTGTGATTCTATCTAGACCAGGATCATTCACCAATATTTACTGCCTTGGATTCACTTTTTCTGCATATTTGGGTGGATATGGAAAAGCCAAACAATTACAGGATCTCATTTTGTTTTGATGACACAATCATTGTATATTAAACCAGCATATAACTTGAACTCCAACAATCAATTCATCAAAATTCTTTTTGTCTTCATTTGTAGTTGGTTTTCCATTTACGGAAAACAAAAAATGGTTGAAGTTGTTCACAACCTTGAATAGAATAGCATCAACAGTAACATTCCATTGGAAATGATGATGATATTAATAGAAGATTATTGAAAATAATGATGACATTAATAAGAGTTAGTGTTGTTGTGAATTGAAAAATAAGGAAGTCCCACATATGAGGGATATCACACACTAGTAGTGTTTATAGGGTGGTGGTATGGAACTTGGCATTAAGAGTTTGGGTTATAATTCTTGGGAAACACGAGTGCAAGTGTGAGGGGGAATCAAAATTGGGAAACATAAGTGTGAGTGAAAAAGAGCAAAGAAATGAATGGAGGAGGGTTTCCATCGAATATACCAATTCTAGATGAGAAGAAGTGTTTGAGATACTTAAAAAATTCAAGAGAATGGCTGGAAAAAGAAAAGTGGTTTTAGTTTGAAGATTATCAGGACAGATGGAAGATGGAAATATAATTCTCATGAATTCCATGATTTTTGTGAAAAAGAAGGAATTTTGCATGAAGTGACTACACCATACACTCCCCAACATAATGACACTGCTGAAATGAGAAATAGAACTATAGTAAACATGGTCAGGAGCATGTTGAAGGGGAAGAAAATGCCCAATAGATTCTGGGATGAAGCAATATCAACTGCACTGTAGTACCTAATTTTTGTCCAATTAATTTAAAATTATTTTAATAATAATAATAATAATATATTTAAATATTTTTACAATCATTTTCAAAAATACCATTATTTTATATTCAGATTTAACTATATATTAAAAATAAAATAAAAAGGAAAAAGAAATAAAATATTTTTTTAATTGATCTGCAACCAGGCCACTTCACACGTTTCTTTTACTTCCGTTCAGACGTTTCCTTTACTTCCGTTCACACGTTTCCTTTACTTCCGTTCACACGTTTCCTTTCAACCCAGCATCACTCAAAAAAACAATGGCTCAGAAACAACTTGCAAAGACCCATCATTTATCTTCTATACCTTGTGAAGATCCTGTTGCAAACATGTTATAAACCGGTTTCTTTGATTATTTTTTTAGCTTAATACAGAAATTTAGCTTAATACAGAAATGCAATACACGTAAAGTTAACAGACTTATTTTCTTTCCCTTAATGGTACCTTGCTTAAATTTTATTACAAAAACAATGTAAAATCCAATGAATTTTTGTTGAGTAACAATACAAGATCCAGAACTCGTTTTATCTAATAACAAAAACATTTATTTAATAAATAACAATACAAGTCTATATTTTTTTTTTACCGTTTATTTTATTTTTAGGTGTGTTTATTATTGAGCTTATTTCGTAGAATTATTTAAATTTATTTAATTTTTAACATCAATTATTATTATTATTATTATTTTAAAAGGGTAAAGATAAAACTATAATCGAATATTGTAAGGTTAATTAGATGTGACATCTTTTTAATCTTTGAGTTATTAGAACACAAATTGTGACAATTTGATGGTTCTAAATCTCATAATCACAAATGATTTAATAAACTAAAAATTCATAAACAAATAAATCATAAAAATTATTTAAAGTTAATTAAAATCTTTTAATCTCGGAGTTACATAATACAAATTATATATTTTGATAACTCTAAAACTTATCCTTTTAAAAAAAAATTTATTTAATTATTATTATTATTACTATTATTACTATTATTTTTGAAGTTGTTAAGATACAAATTAAACTATTTGTTTGTTTTGAAATTCAATTTAAAAATAAAAAATAAAATATTCTTAAGAGGATTAAATTAGATGTGACATCTTTTTACTCCTTGGATTTTGAGACACGAGTTGTACAATTCGATCGTCTTAAAATTCATATTTTAAGATAATTATTCAAATCAAACAAGTTTTTTTATGTTCGTCAAAATTATTTTTTTTAAGTAACAAAATACAATTTATTTAAAAGCAATCAACGCATTCACATTTTTTTACCAAGAACTACGTAGCTTTGATTTCTCCATCGCACCGGGAGATACGTAGGAGCAAGATCACACTCTTGTCAAGCACACTAATAAAAACTTTCTTTTTTTCCATTCTTTTTTAACACACTTTTATCTCAAAAAATCACATTTATAAAAAACAATTTATATTCATATTTAATAATAAAGAAAAATAAATATATTTAAGTTGATATAATTTTGCACAATTAATTAAAGGTAACCGTATTTTAACGGATGTCGTAGGGTGCTAATACCTTCCCTACGCATAATCGACTCCCGAACTCAAAATCTGGTTTCAAAGACCATTTTTACATTTTTAAGGGTTTCCCAATATTTTCCCTATTTTAAAATAAATTTTGGTGGCGACTCCATTGAATTCGATGAAAACTCGAAATTTTAGGCCGCGACAGCTGGCGACTCTGCTGGGGAAATTTCGAGAGTCAAGCCTAAAAATTAATTGTGCATAATTTTTTTAACTTTTTTCTATATTTGTTTGTTTTTCATTTTCTTTATGTGTTTTTATTTCTTAATAAGTATTAGTTGACATTATAATATTCTTTTAGGCTAGTAGATTATTTTTTATTTTATTTTATGTTATTTATTTATTTAGTATATGTATATATGTTTTGTTAATATTATGGGGTTATTGAATTATGCTTATTTAGCACATACACTTTTACTAAAAACACACACTTATGAGTGGAACCTTATACCCGGGTTTGAACAAAACTTAAGTTTAGTTTCGAGATCGCGTAGTGGTAGCCTTCTGGATGTACATCCTGTTTGGTTAGCATGAAGATCTCACCTAGAGTTTGATCCTATTGAGGTTATTGTCACTTCAAATAGTTTACCTATTGTTGTTGACAATATTCTAAAATAGGATTATTGGCTCTAGGAACCGTGTTTAGAACCATAGAGCCTCCCTTGTGAGAGTTTCACTACATAAGCCAATAGATCCTTTCATTGTAAGAATATCTATAAAAAACAAAAAAAAATTATCTCATATATCCAAGACATTATAATTATATATTAGTTTCATTCATATGTCATGACATTTTTTTTTCTCTCTCTTTCTAAGGAAAAATAAAACATAATAGCATTTTGCATAAATTTTCAGGATTTTTGGGGAATCATACAAACTTTAGTCACGTGTTATTTAAGTGGACAGTGGGATTGGAAAAAAGAAAAACTGGAATCATACAAACTGTAGTCACGTGTTATTTAAGTGGACAATGGGATCAGAAAAAAGAAAAACTTTACTTTTAAAGTTTAAGCAACCTGATTTGAAGAGTTTAAAAGACATCAGCAGTCAGATGAAAACTATACAACGTGAGAGTTTCGTTCACAAATATGGAAAAATTCTAAATCTCTTGGCAGTGAATGTGCAAACAGGGGCCCTCACAGCATTGGCTCAGTATTACGATCCTCTCTTAAGATGTTTCACTTTCCAAGACTTTCAGTTGGCCCCGACATTAGAGGAATTTGAGCGAATACTGGGTTACTCCCTAGAAAGAGGAAATCCTTATCGATATACTGGGCAACCACCGAAGTTGGACACAATTGCTGAAGTGTTGAAGATCGACATAAGAGAGTTGGCAAGTACAAAAGAGGAAAAAGGGGCTATTCATGGGTTTTCAAGAAAATATCTAGAGCAAAAGTGCCAAGATTTAGCTGATAAAAAAGAATGGAGTACTTTTATAGATGTTTTGGCCCTCATTATCTACGGTATTGTTATATTTCCAAACCTTGATAACTTTGTAGATTTTGCTACCATAAATGTATTCTTAGCTTTTAACAAACATAAACAAAACCCAGTTCCTGCGATTCTTGCTGACGTATACTACTCTATGCATATGCGACACGAGAAGAAGGGGGGAACAATTTTATGTTGTGTTCCAGTGCTGTTTACTTGGTTTGTGTCTCACATGTTCAAGAAAGGGTATCATGTTGGGGTTAAGAGTAATCGTGAATGGGCTCAGAGTATAGCTAGCCTTACTGGGGATACAATTTCATGGTACTATAGAGAACAAGGGGTGGAAGAGGTAATATGCCGATGCGGAGATTTTCCAAATGTACCTCTCATGGGAACGAAAGGATGTATTAATTACAATCCAATGATAGCTCTGAGACAACTCGGCTACCCCATGTTGGATAAACCAGATGATAAGTCATTGGAGGCTTTTGTTTTGCACAATACGGGTATAGTAGACCCACCAATGTTGAGAAGGATAAGTCGAGCTTGGGAGTTGATCATTAGAAAAGGAAAAATACTCGGATGTAGAAGTTGCAGCACAAAAGAACCCTATCAACAATGGGTAAAGAAAAGAGTCCAAGAAATCAAGCTGCCTTTCCACAATACAGCCTCAAATAGTCAGGAAATGCCTGAACCTATCCTTGTTGCAAATGAAGAGATAGAAGAACTCAAAGCATCATTGCTAAAATCTGAAGAAGAGAAAAAAGAGCTACAAGCGAGATTAGAAAAAGTCTCTCAAGAGAACGACAACTTAAGATCAGAAAACACTTGTAAGAGTCAGTTTATCGAGAGAAACAACAAGAGGCTGAAAGTTGAAAAAGGAAATAAACTTGACATACAAGATTGTTTAAGAGGCGCAAATGAAGAGTTAGATGTGCGAAGGCAAGAAAGGAATACAGCTATTGAAGAAGCCTATATGTGGAAGCAATTGTGGACAAAATCAGCAAGCTCTGAGAAGAACATAAAAAATGAGTTTGAAGATTTAAAGAAACAACTGAAAGAAATGGTAGATCAATATGAGAATCAAGTAAGGAATGAGAGGCAACAGAAGGAAGAAATCGAAGAATTACTCTCAAAACACCAAGATGCACTAAAAGCAGAAATGGAAGCTTCTAGTGAGTTGAAGAATTACATTGATTATCAAGAAAAGATCTACAATGACTTGAAGGATGAAACCATATACTGGGAGGAGCGTTTCATGGTGTTGCTTGGGCAATTGAAGAACCAAGAGATTTATAAAGAATTGGAAGATAAAGGCAAGCATTGGAAAGATTGCTTTTCGAAATTGGCAATGCTAGCTAATCAGGCAATCATAAAAATTCCAAAACATCTAAGAGAGATTGATGCAGTAATGCATCCACTCAACACTCCAATCAAAGTCTACAAGTTCGTCGAATATTGCAAACATTTAGTAGAAGAATTGGAGGAGAAGATTGGTTGTCCTCTTGAAAAAGATGATTGAAATACAATAGTCGATGTAGCTTTTTAATTTAAATGCAATGTACTTTTTTCTCATCAATGAAGGATTTGCTATTTTGTTTATCGATTCTCATATTCTTCTTTCATTAATAATTCGTGCAAGACTTATGATTCCCCAACATCCAAAAAAATAATTGCATTTTCATTCCATTCATGTTTAATGCATACTCATAATAATATTTTTTTATTTAAAAAAAGGGATACAGAAAAAATCAATAAAGCTGTTTCCCCGACACCCTTATCGGACTCGTGCAAACTCGAAGATCATGGAAGAACTTGAGCAAAATCAAGAGGTGATGAGAATGGATGTCAACCAATTGAAGGACAAGGTTGATCAAATCTTAGAAGCTATACAAGCTTTGTCAAGGAAGGGGAATACTGATGAGAATCCTCCGGCTGCAAATGAAGAACACCAAACCACTCCTTCTCACCCACCAGGCTTTACCCCGACTACCCAGCAACCTCGTACAACAACTATACAATTTCCTATGTACGGTCTTCCACCCGGTTATACTCCACCCTTAGTCGTCAACCCCATGGAAAACAACCCAAACCACTTAAACCCCCAAAACACTCAACCCTCAGAAAATATTCCATATATTGCACCCCAAGTACCCCATTTCGATACTAATGGAAATTGGCATCAACCTCACATTGGGGATGATACACAATCAAAGGAAAAATTCCATGTCTTGGAAGAGCGAATAAAAGCTATTGAGGGGTATAATGTTTATGGCCTTGAAGCTTTCGATATGTGTTTGGTTCCTGATGTGACTATCCCTGCCAAATTCAAGGTTCCTGACTTTGAAAAATACAAGGGCAACACATGTCCTAAAAATCATCTAACTATGTATTGCAGAAAAATGGCATCTCATGCTCATAACGATAAACTTCTCATTCACTTCTTCCAAGACAGTTTGAGTGGGGCATCGTTAAGTTGGTATATGCATCTTGAGCGAAATCAAATTCGTTCATGGAAGGACCTAGCTGATGCCTTTTTGAAGCAATACAGGTACAACGTTGACATGGCCCCTGATAGGATGCAATTGCAAAATTCACTGAAAAATGACAACGAAGCTTTCAAAGAATACGCACAACGGTGGAGGGAAATGGCCTCACAAGTAGAACCCCCATTATCTGAAAGAGAAATGGTTGGTATGTTTATGGATACTCTCCAGTCGCCTTTTTATGACAAGATGATTGGGAGTATGTCATCAAACTTTTCTGACCTTGTCATGATAGGAGAAAGGAT
Source organism: Cicer arietinum (assembly GCF_000331145.2). Taxonomy (NCBI): domain Eukaryota; kingdom Viridiplantae; phylum Streptophyta; class Magnoliopsida; order Fabales; family Fabaceae; genus Cicer; species Cicer arietinum. The sequence goes on along the minus strand of NC_021165.2, from coordinate 58,581,727 downwards.
AGAAAGTGGGATGAGGAGTGGCAAGATCGTATGTGCAGCAACTAGCGTGAAACGACCCCAGACGACATTCACAAAAAAGAAAGAAGGAGACACTAACGCTGTAATGGTAAACCCCAGAATCTCTTATTTTCCACCCATCAATTCTTATCGACCCCCAATTTTCCAGCCCCCGATACCACAAAATCCTTACACCCCTTATCCATATGTGGCCGCAACCACACAAGCTTCATTCCCTCAATATCACCCTTCAAGACCACCTTTTTATCAACCACCACCTACCGCATTTTCCCCACAAAATCAATACCCAAGCTCAAATCACTACAGACCACCTGTCAATCGAGAAAAAAGGATAACTCGTTTTGATCCAATTCCCGTCACGTATAGCCAATTGTTGCCCCATTTACTTCAAAATTCAATGGTAGTCATAAGACCAATGAAACCTCTTGAACCACCATTTCCAAAATGGTATAATCCAAATGCCAAATGTGAATATCATGCAGGAGCCGTTGGGCATTCCATTGAAGATTGTCAAGCCCTAAAATCTAAAGTGCAAGAATTGATTAATGCAAAATGGCTTACCTTCAAGGAGGACAATCCCAACATAGGGAGCAATCCTTTGCCAGGTCACGGGAACGCCTCTGTGAATTTCATTGAAGATGGGATAGACCAACATGCAGTAGATGGTCATGTGTTCACCATGGGGTCGTGTGTGGAAAATAATATATCTTTCCCAAAACCATTGGAAATTCTTTACAAAAAAGAGAATCTTAAGTCAACTCATAACAAGCCAAATGCAATAATTGTCCAAACACCAATCCCGTTTCCTTATGGAAATACCAAGGCAGTACCGTGGAAATACGAAGTCACATCCCACTTGGCAGATCATCAACCAAGTGATGATTGTGAACCTAAAGGAACTGAGGTCACTAACATCTCAGGGATTGGTGGAATGACTCGGAGTGGTCGAGTATACACTCCTGAGCAACTTAGGAAAAAAGAGGTTAATGGAGAAAAAGGAAAAGAAGATATGTATCATACCATAAAAGGACAAGAGATCAGTAAAAAGACGGTGTCTGAAGAAGAAGCTAGTGAATTTTTGAAGTTTGTCAAGCAAAGTGAATATAAGGTGGTGGATCAGCTAAATCAGACCCCTTCCAAGATATCAGTTCTCTCCTTGTTATTGAATTCTGAAGCACATAGAAGGGCACTGATGAAAGTTCTAAACGAAGCCCATGTTACTCACGATATCACTGTCGATCAGTTTGATGGAGTTGTCGGTAACATCACTGCTAGTAGTTGCCTGAGTTTTAGTGATAATGAATTACCAGCTGAAGGGACAGAGCATAATAAGGCACTGCACATCTCTATGAGGTGTCACGATCACATTCTTGCACGAGTGCTAGTAGATAATGGTTCATCATTAAATGTCATGCCTAAATCAACACTGTCAAAGCTATTTGTTGAGGGAGCCTGTTTGAAGCCTAGTGCTTTGGTGGTGAAAGCGTTTGATGGATCTAGAAGACAAGTGATTGGTGAGATTGACCTGCCAATTCAAATCGGACCCCACATCTTTGGGATAACCTTCCAAGTAATGGATATTAAACCGGCGTACAGTTGTCTTTTAGGGAGACCATGGATTCATGCTGCTGGAGCAGTGACATCCACTCTCCATCAAAAGCTAAAGTTTACAGTGAACAATAAGCTGGTAATAATATATGGGGAAGAAGATATGATAGTAAGTCATTTATCTTCTACAGGCTACATTGAAGACACGGAGGAAGCCATAGAGACTTTCTTTCAAGCATTAGAAATTGCCAATGTTGTCTTCATGGGTGAAGGATATCGTTTAAAAGAACCAAAACAATCTACCATATCATTGAAGTCTACCAAATCCATGTTAGAAGGAGGAGTTTTTCTCAATTTGGGGAAGTTGATAGAAATACCAGAAAAGAACAATAGGTACGGGTTGGGATATGTACCTACTCAAGCTGATGAAGAAAAGGCTGCGAAGGAAAAAAGAGAAAACAAGGTGACTCGTCGAGAAAACTGGATACCGAATTCACAGAAGATTCCTATTTGTGACATTCGTCAAAATTTTCAAAGCGCCGGAATAATATATGCTGATCAGGTGGCTGTTGCGGAAGAGGATCATGGTGATGATGATACCCTCAAGCTAGTGTACCCTTGTCCTCCAAACACCAATCTCAACAATTGGAAGATCATCGAGTTTCCCGTGTTTGTTAATTCATGTTCAAAGTAATTATGTATTTTTAACTCCTTTTGCTCTGCCCAAGGCTATAAGGATAACTAATTAGGGCATATGTATTTCAATTCCGTACTTATTATCAATAAATGCATTTTTGAATTCTCCAACTGGTTTTGTTTTGTTTTGTTTTTTTTCTCTCTTTTCTCTTTCTTTTGGCAATCTTTATTCATATATATATTTTTTTCTTTTTTTCTTTTAAACAATGCAGAGTCGAAAATGAATATGTTGAAAATAACAGCGCTAGAACCATTTCTTGTAACTTTGAACGTCTGATTAATCATGCCGATGAGGATTGTGAAGACGATTGTGAGCTTCCCCCAGAACTAGAAAGCTTAATTGAACGGGAAGCTAAGATAATCCAACCCTATCAAGAACCTGTTGAGGCGATCAATTTAGGGACTGGGCATGATAAAAAAGAAGTTAAAGTTGGTATGTCTATGAAAGAAAGTGAGCGAGAAAAGTTGGTTAAACTTTTAATTGATTATGTGGATGTCTTTGCATGGTCATATCAGGATATGCCCGGGTTAGATACTAACATAGTTGAACACAAGCTACCACTAAAACCTGAATACACTCCAATTAAACAGAAGTTGAGAAGGATGAGACCTGATATGTCGCTTAAAATTAGAGAAGAGGTCAAGAAGCAATTTGATGCTGGTTTCTTAGCAGTAGCAAAATATCCTCAATGGGTGGCTAATATTGTACCAGTTCCAAAGAAAGATGGAAAGGTTCGAATGTGCGTTGATTATCGGGATTTAAATAAAGCTAGTCCTAAAGATGATTTTCCTCTACCTCATATTGATGTCCTAGTGGATAGCACTGCTCAATACTCTCTTTTCTCCTTCATGGATGGTTTCTCAGGGTACAATCAAATCAAGATGGCTCCCGAAGATATGGAAAAAACTACGTTCATCACACAATGGGGGACTTTCTGCTATAAAGTGATGCCATTTGGATTGAAGAATGCCGGGGCAACCTATCAAAGAGCAATGGTAACCTTGTTTCATGACATGATGCATAAGGAAATAGAGGTTTACGTGGATGATATGATCGCAAAATCTCGAACTGAAGAAGACCATGTTGTTAACCTTCAAAAGTTATTTGAGCGACTAAGGAAGTTCAAACTTCGTTTAAACCCTGCTAAATGCACATTTGGTGTAAGATCAGGCAAATTACTTGGGTTTATCGTTAGTCAAAAAGGGATAGAGGTGGACCCAGATAAAGTAAGAGCAATACAAGAAATGCCGGCTCCACGCACTGAAAAAGAAGTTCGTGGCTTTTTGGGTAGATTGAATTACATTGCAAGGTTTATATCGCACCTCACCGCTACATGCGAGCCGATTTTCAAATTGTTGCGCAAAGACCAAAAGGTTGAATGGAATGAGAATTGTCAAAAAGCTTTCGAAAAGATTAAGCAGTACTTATCAAAACCTCCCATCCTAGTGCCCCCTGTTCCTGGGAAACCACTTATTATGTACTTAACAGTACTTGACGAGTCAATGGGCTGCGTACTGGGGCAGCATGATGAATCTGGTAGGAAAGAACATGCTATTTATTATTTGAGCAAAAAGTTCACCAGTTGTGAAACAAGATATTCACTACTTGAACGAACATGTTGCGCATTGGCATGGGCTGCTCGTCGGTTGAGACAATACATGTTATGTCATACAACTTGGTTGGTGTCTAAAATGGACCCAATTAAGTACATCTTTGAGAAACCTGCTCTTACTGGAAGGATCGCCCGTTGGCAGATGTTGTTATCAGAATACGATTTGGTATATGTTACACAAAAATCCATCAAAGGAAGCGCACTAGCAGAGTACTTAGCCCATCAACCGGTAGAAGATTATCAATCAATGCAGTGTGAATTCCCCGATGAAGACATAATGAATTTAGTTGAAGAGATTGAATCATCTGATAAAGAAAAGTGGAGGTTGGTGTTTGATGGTGCTTCTAATGCGTTAGGGCATGGAATTGGAGCCATTTTGATTTCTCCAGAAAACCAGTTCACTCCATTTACGGCTAGGTTGTGTTTTGATTGTACAAACAATATTGCTGAATATGAAGCATGTGTTATGGGCATTAAAGCGGCTATTGAATCAAATGTAAAATTTCTTGAGGTATATGGAGACTCATTGTTGGTCATCCATCAGACGAAAGGAGATTGGGAAACGCGAGATTCTAAATTGATTCCGTATCACACCCATATCAAAGAATTGACAGAACAATTTGAGAAGATTACTTTTCACCATATCCCTCGAGAAGAAAACCAGTTAGCTGACGCCTTGGCCACTTTGTCGTCAATGTTCAAAATAACCACTAATCAAGACGTGCCGGTCATAAAGATTCAACAAAGAGATAAACCTGCATATTGCTTATCAATAGAAGAAGAGTTGGATGGCAAGCCGTGGTTTTATGACATCAAATCATATGTTAAGAATAAGGAATATCCATTGGGTATTTCAGAGAACGACAAAAGGGTTTTAAGGAGATTGTCAATGAATTTCTTCTTGAATGGTGATGTGCTTTATAAGAGAAATCATGATATGGTTCTCCTCAGATGTGTGGATAAAGCAGAAGCGGGGAAAATTATCCAAGAGGTTCACGAAGGTTCTTTCGGAACTCATGCAAATGGGCACACAATGGCTAGAAAAATCTTAAGGGCTGGCTACTACTGGTTGACCATGGAATCCGACTGCTTTAGTCACGTAAAGAAATGTCACAAATGTCAAATCTATGCTGATAAAATACATGTACCACCCACTTCTTTGAATGTTTTAACATCACCATGGCCATTTTCAATGTGGGGAATGGATGTTATTGGACTCATCGAGCCTAAGGCTTCAAATGGACACCGGTTTATCCTAGTAGCTATTGATTATTTCACAAAATGGGTTGAAGCCGCTTCTTATGCCAATGTGACGAGAAGTGTGGTTGTCAGATTCATCAAAAGAGAATTGATTTGTCGATATGGATTGCCAAATAAGATAATTCTAAACAAATTTAGTCTCATTGTTGTTTGTTCTAACGTTTTTAAAAAAAATGTTATTTTATGATAATAAATATGGGAATTTGAAATATATGAAAATAAAAAAAAATATATCTTAAATATTTTGATGCTTGAGAATATATACACGGGAACGCGAGATATTGGGTGTATAAAAAATGAAGGGTAAGCATTTTAAATAATGCACATTTGATTGACCTCAAGAAAAAGTGATTACACAAGATATACTAGAGTCATCATGTAAAGAACGATTGTTATCGTCGTTGATCCATTGAAACTTATAAGTGTATAAAGTCACATAAGGATCGGGGAAACTAAAAAATAATAAAATAAATAAAAAGGAATTTATCTTCATTGCATGTATCATACATTTTTTTTTAAATACTCACACATAATTTATGCATCTTCACTCATATTTTACATATACTTAACAACTCCTTATATCATGCATAATGAGTTATCATGCATATCTTATATGTATATTTTATTTATATTCAACAACTTTTGTATCACATTATTCATTTTACGTTTGCATTACCACATACATGCCTCCTTTTAAAAATAAAAATAAAACAAATTTATCTCATTTTATTTACATTCTAAATTTTAAACTCATGTTTGGTTTAGTCATCATTATATTTATATCAATCGATCTACGCATCGGATAATCAATCCGAAGACGATAATGACTTTATTCATCACTTTATTTTACGTCGATCTACGCATCGGTAATCAATCCGAAGACGATAATGACTTTATTCATCACTTTATTTTACGTCGATCTACGCATCGGTAACCAATCCGAAGACGAACGTCGATCTACGCATCGGTAACCAATAATGACTTTATTCATCACTTTATTTTACGTCGATCTACGCATCGGTAACCAATCCGACGATCATCACTTTATTCATGTCGATCAATGCATCGGTAAACATTCCGAATACGATCATTTTTATTTTTTATTTACTTTTGCCAATCACCAACTTTCTTTTACATGATTTCTTTTTTTAAAATCATCAATTTTTTTACAATTCAAATTAATTTTTTTATTTTTTCTGAAATTAATTTACTTTGTACAAAATTTAGGTCTTTATATTTAATTATTTTTTATCACGTAAAAGATAATTAAATAGGGGCAACTGTAGTACCTAATTTTTGTCCAATTAATTTAAAATTATTTTAATAATAATAATAATATATTTAAATATTTTTACAATCATTTTCAAAAATACCATTATTTTATATTCAGATTTAACTATATATTAAAAATAAAATAAAAAGGAAAAAGAAATAAAATATTTTTTTAATTGATCTGCAATCAGGCCACTTCACACGTTTCCTTTACTTCCGTTCACACGTTTCCTTTACTTCCGTTCACACGTTTCCTTTACTTCCGTTCACACGTTTCCTTTACTTCCGTTCACACGTTTCCTTTACTTCCGTTCACACGTTTCCTTTACTTCCGTTCACACGTTTCCTTTACTTCCGTTCACACGTTTCCTTTACTTCCGTTCACACGTTTCCTTTACTTCCGTTCACACGTTTCCTTTACTTCCGTTCACACGTTTCCTTTACTTCCGTTCACACGTTTCCTTTCAACCCAACATCACTCAAAAAAAACAATGGCTCAGAAACAACTTGCAAAGACCCATCATTTATCTTCTATACCTTGTGAAGATCCTGTTGCAAACATGTTATAAACCAGTTTCTTTGATTATTTTTTTAGCTTAATACAGAAATGCAATACACTCAATGTAAAGTTAACATGTTTATTTTCTTTCCCTTAATGGTACCTTGCTTAAATTTTATTACAAAAACAATGTAAAATCCAATGAATTTTTGTTGAGTAACAATACAAGATCCAGAACTCGTTTTATCTAATAAACAAAAACATTCACTGGTTTACCTATAAATTGATGAAAAAATCAAGAAAAGAGGGACGAAAAAAATAAACACAAAACAGAGGTTCTAAATTCTGAAATAGAGGGGAGAGGTTCTAAATTTTGAAATAAAGAGAAGAGTTTCTTTCTTTGTTAAGAGAGTTCGATTTTAAACACTAAAACAGATCAAGATCGAATTTTTTTTATCACTGTTATCCAAACAAACAGAGGAACAATTTGAAGAAGGGTTAAGGTATTTTCGTTATTTTTCATTTACATTTCCTAATAATGAAATTTATTATTGTTATAGATTTGATTGAGAAGCATTAGAAAGTTAGAAAAGATAGGACTCGAACCTTGCTTGTCTTGGCCGCCATTTTCTTTCTCCTGGATGCGCCGCTCATCCTTCTTGGTTGGTTCTGTCTGGTTTGTTTCCTCCAGCCTGAGTTACTTTTACAAATTAGGGTTTCAAATATTGGGCCATAATATTATGCAGTCCATTTGCACTTCTTTTTTCCTTTGTAGGCCCAATATGTTTTTATCATTTTTTTTCCTCTTTTATTTTAATAAAACATCTATATTTGAATTTAATAAAAAAATAATTATATCTTATTTTATTTTATTTTTATTCATTTGTTTTTTTGTTTTATTAAAAATTAATTAGATGTGACATCTTTTTAATTTTTGAGTTATTAGAATACAAATTGTGACAATTTGGTGGTTCTAAATCTCATCTTCACAAATAAATTAATAAATTAAAAATTATTAAAAAGTTAACTAAAAATAACATTTTTTAATCCCGGAGTTACATAATACAAATTAGTATCTCTAAAATTTGTTTTTATAAATAAATAGATCTAAAATCAAACTTTTTTTAAATTTAATTAATTAGATGTGTTTATTTTAATTTTGGAGTTGTTAAGACACAAGTTAAACATTTTATTGGTTTTAAAACTCAATTTAAAAATAAAAAATTTCTTAAAAGGATTAAAATTGATGTGACATCTTTTTTTACTCCTTGAGTTTTGAGACACGAGTTGTACAATTCGATCGTCTTAAAACTCATATTTTAAAATAATTATTCAAATCAAACAAGTTTTTTTATGTTCGTCAAAATTAACTTTTTTTAAGTAACAAAATACAATTTATTTAAAAGCAGTCAACGCATTCACATTTTTTACCAAGAACTACGTAGCTTTGATTTCTCCATCGCACCAGGAGATACGTAGGAGCAAGATCACACTCTTGTCAAGCACAATAATAAAACCTTTTTTATTCTTTTAAACGCGCTTTTATCTCAAAAAATCATATTTATAAAAAATAATTTTATATCCATATTTAATAATAAAGAAAAATTAATATAGTTAAGTTGATATAATTTTGCACAATTAATTATAGGTAACCGTTTTTAGCGGATGTCGTAGGGTGCTAATACCTTCCCTACGCATAATCGACTCCCGAACTCAAAATCTGGTTTCAAAGACCATTTTTATTTTTTTTATATTTTTAAGGGTTTCCCAATATTTTCCCTATTTTAAAATAAATTTTGGTGGCGACTCCATTGAATTCGATGAAAACTCGAAATTTTAGGCCGCGACACACTGTACATTTTGAATAGGTGTCCAACCAAGAGACTGGGCACAAAGACACCAGAAGAAGCTTGGACTGGAAGAAAGTCAGTTGTGAATCATTTGAGAATGTTTGGCTCATTGTGCTTCAGACATGTGTTAGCTCAAAACAGGAAGCAGCTTGATGACATGGCTGAACAAATGGTGTTGTTAGGTTATGATGCCACTAGGGCTTACGAGTTATATGACCCAAACAAGAACAAGGTGGTGATAAGTAGGGACATACTAGTAGATGAATCAAGAGGTTGAGACTCGACAATGAATGCAACCAGCCCATACATACAACCAGACCAGCCAGGAGTGCAGTAGCAGTTGAACTAGTTGAGGACCAGCCAACAGATGCAGCAAATCAGCCAACTTCTGAACCTGTGAGGAGATCTGCAAAAGCTAAGTAACCTTAAGTCATATTGTAGCTATATGAAGTAACATCTGACTCAGCGATCAATGCAGATGGAGAATTAATTCATTTTGACTTGCTTGTTGAATCATAACCAATAAGTGATGAAGAAGCATTGAGTGATCATAGATGGAGAGCAGCAATGGATGAAGAGCTCAAAGCCATAGAGAAAAACAAGACATGGGAGCTGATGAACCTTCTAGTGAACAAGAGACCAATTGATGTGAAATGGGTCTATAAACTAAAATTGAAACATGATGGGCATGCTATCAGGTACAAGGCCAAACTTGTAGCAAATATCTTTTGGCAAAAACATGGGTTGGACTATGATGAGGTATTTTTCCCAATAGCTAGGATTGAAAGAATAAGGATGGTAGTCTCAATGGCTAGCTACAAAGTCTGGTTTATGCATCAGTTGAATGTTAAATCAGCCTTCCTCAATGGATCACTAGATGAAAAGATGTATGTGAAGCAACCACTTGGATATGTGAAAACAGGCAAATAAGATCATGTGTACAAATTGAACAAAGCCTTATATGGCATGAAGCAAGCTCCTATGACTTGGAACAAGAGGATTGACAGACTCCTCATATAGCAACAATTTGAAAAGTGTGAATGAGCATGAAGTTTATGTCAAGAAGGGAGCAACATCACCTGCACTTCTGATATGTCTTTATGTTGATAATTTACTACTGACAGTGATGAAGTGAAAATCAAAGAGTTCAAAATCAAAATGGAGAAGGAATTTGAGATGACTGATTTGGGCATGCTTGCATATTTCCTTGGCATTGAGTTTGAAACAAACAAAAAAAGAAACTTTTATGCATAAAAAAAAAAGTATGCAAGTGATGTATTAAAAAGGTCTAAAATGCAATGGAAGCAGCACTTCATCACAATCAGGGTTGGTGTTGTCCAAATAGGGCAATAATGAGTTGATTGATCATACAACCTTCAAACAAATTGTAGGATCTGTGAGGTACTTGTGCAACACTATGCCAGATATCTCATATAGTGTTGGGCTGATTAGTAGATACATGGAGAAGCCTAGGACATCAAATACATGACAACAAAAAAGATCTTGAGATACATAAAGAAGACCATTGAGCTTTGCATGTTGTATTCCACAATATTGAATGAAGATGAAGCTGAACTTGTTGGCTTCACTGATGCTGATTGGTGTGGAGATAGGGATGATAGAAAGAGTACCACAGACTATGTATTTACAGTTAATAACTCACCAATCTCATGGTGTTCAAGGAAGCAAAGCATAGTCGCATTGTCTACTTGTGAAGCTGAATATGTGTCCGCATCCATGGGAGCATGTCAAGCTGTGTGGCTGGCAGAATTGATGGCAGAACTGGGACTAAGAAGTAATGATGCAATGAAGATATAGATAGACATTAAATCAACTATAGACCTAGCAAGACATCCAAGTGTCCATGGAAAGAGCAAACACGTAGAAATAAGATTTCATTTTCTAAGGGATCAAGTAATGAAGGGCAGAATAAGACTGGAACACTGCAATACGAATGATTAAAAGGCTGACATTTTAACAAAAATCTTGAAGAGGGTAAAGTTCCAAGAGATGAGGATCAAACTTGGATTAACATCAAATTGAATTACTTTGAATTAGGGAGCATGCTAAATGTAGTTCAAATTGATTTGTAATTAGTTAGTTAGAATATAGTTAGAAGTTAGTTGAGGTTGTTATAACTTGTACAGTAAAAAACTATTTTTATAAATAGCATAAGAACCAAGGACATAAACAGAATTTTTCTGACTAAATTTCAGACTGTTAATCATTCTCCAGATTGATAATCAATCTTCGTTTCCTGAACTTTCTGTTTTCTTCTCTTTTCTTCTCAATTTCAATTCCTTTCAACTATACAATTTGTTCCAACACAAAACACAAAGAAGTAAGGAAAATAAAGGGCATGGAGATTAACTCAACAAAAAAAGCACATTGTGTTAAACTATAAGTGGCGAACCTTGCTTAGCAAGTCAGCGAGTCAAACCGAATTACCTAGCATAGAACTGTAGCGGGCTTGGGAACCCTTGTACAATTCGAACCTTGAAGAAGCTCGTTTATGAAAAATGGTCCAATTTAATACTCTTGTTTGAAAGAAAAAAAAAATCCCTTACGTACGAATAAAAAGGTAGTGCTACCCCATCTAGTAACCTCATTATTATTTTTCGAGATACTTTAAATTTGTTCAACTTGTGTGACCTTGGCTACACAAGTGATCCTTTCGCATGGAATAATAACCATGATGAAAGTAATAACATCAAAGCTCGACTAAACCGGTGCATTGCCACGCCTGGTTGGCTTACTCATTTTAATAAAGTTGTTGAGGTTACTAACTTGGTTTGTCATACATCTAACATTATGCTTATCTTTCTTAGACTTTATGCTAAAAGGAATGGACGACGTCAGATTGAGAATTTGAGAGCAAGGCCTATCAGGCCTGATTTTGAGATACTAATTTTGAGAGCAAAGTCTGTCAAGCCTGGAATATGAATGGTTGTCTTAATTATTTGAAACTTTTCGCCATGTGTGGAGAATTCTTATAGATTAGATGGATATAGATTCACAGAAGTTAAAAATGAATTATCTGGACTTAACTCCCGCTCTCATCAAGTGGAATCCACTCTTGATTTAGTTGAAAGCGAGGATATTTGGTGGGATCAACGACCACGAGTCTTATGGGTTGAGCATGGAGATTGCAACACAAATCTTTCATCAAAAAACTTCTTAGAGGTATATTCAAATTGGGTGAATAAGATTATAGATGGCAAAGGTATACTGATGAGGAAGACATTGCCCACACCTTCACCACCATGTATTCAAGATTGAAGAAGTTGTTGGGTTTGTTCGAGATAGCATAACAAATAATATGAGAAATGTTATAGATCAAGTGTTCACAAGAAATGAAATTTTTACTACCTTAACCATGAAACCTATATTTATGTTTGGGTCCTTGTATGGTATGCCAACCATTTTCTCTCAAAAATATTGACAGATCGTGGGTGATGATACATCTCATATGGTGTTCAATATTTTAATCGTGATGGAGATTCTGTCATCATCGGCCATATTTTCTTCTCCTCATTCCTGATTATTCTTGGTGTTAACTATAATATCCAAATTGTTCAGGAACCACGATTTTTATTTAGGTTAAATTTATTAATCTTGACAAATTTGTAGCTTCAATGCATTAAAACTTGCTTTCATTACTTAACCAATAGAAACATGAGAAATGCAAAGTTTATTAGCATATATGTGACCCAAACATGTGATATACTAAGTTTATTAGCATGGATGTGACTCAAATATCTGATATATAGTACATTGCTAATTCAATATATTTGAATAATTTAGTGTTGTTATTTAACTTCCAACTCGTCATTCAAACAAGAGATGAAGCTGATGACAACACAAACAATATTTGAGTTTTTCAGACACTGAAAATACAGATGATTCAGAGTATAGTGAAACTCACAGATAAAAATAGGTCATAACTTCTAAAGTCGAAATAAACAATACATACAGAGGGCTTAAGATATCATGTTCTACATGCATATTTTTGCCTCACTTAAATCCATTAATGTCATATGAATGGAGCTTCGCCAAGTAGGTTCTCCCTGAAGACAGGGGCTTGGCTTCACAACACCTCAAAAAATTGGATTATATCATCATCAGCAATGTTACAAGTTACCAATATACAAATTAATCACGAAAATACTAGGACATTAAAACAATCAATACAATAATAAAACAAATAACACAATCAATTTCAACCAAACAAAAATCCGTGTTAGTTTAAAAACGATAAGTATGATTAAAATCAAATATCTTTTAGCGATACTCTGATTGCTACACTGATTGCACATATGAATTTAATCCTTAAAACATTAATTAAAAGCAACTTTTTTGCAAAATTGAGGCTCAGAACATTAGACAGCTCTAACAATCACGATTTTTCAGAAGCAGAACTGGCATTAAGCTGTAATTAAAAATCATCATAGCCAACAATTATCAATAAACAAAACCAACATTACAAATTTCAATTAAAATAAAAAGGAAAGATAATATTCAGGCTCATATAAAGAAATTCAACCATGATTCAGTCCTTAATACTTCATCGAGAATCTCAGAAGCGCGGATAATATGTAATCATAGCCAAGAATTAAAAGATACCTAATAAAAATAAAATAAAATTCAATTTTTATGAATTAATAATTGATAATGTAAGAGGTGTTTTCTGAGGGAAAATAAGAAAAAGAAAAGACCTCAAAATGAAAACGACCGCGTTTGAATTTATGTCTGAAGGACTAGCTCAAAATTCCAAAGTGTTTGAAAACAAGCTGAAGGTAAAGCGAGGCAAATTAAGATTTCAAAACTAATAAAAAGAAATTAGCAATCGAAAATAGCTAATCGAGAATGTAGCCATTACTTTGACACAGATTCAATCGTGGAATAAGTAAGACTGAACTGCAACACGAACGGCATTGATTTTGCACGAGCAATGGGGCTTTCACCTCATACATTATTCAGAGAAGCCCGGGGTTGCATCGTGCGTATAATTTAATAGAAAAAGAAGACAAATCGAATCGAAAATCTTACGTTAAATTGATTTACAGGAAAATGGGAAAAGTTTGCATCCGTACGGCAAAACCCTAATCTTTGATATGTTAAAGAGTTAGAAGATAGAGTCTTATATACGCGTGCGTGTACATGTGGCTCATAGCTAGTTTTAAAATACCAAAATAGGTACCATTTTTTTTTTTCAAAGAAAATATATACTTACGGTTAGCTTCCAATTTAGACACTTCAAATTAAAGATTTATTATTTGCAATATTTCTGAAATATTAGTAAAAATAAAATACAAAAATTTAAGAGATCAAAACCTATAAGAACAATCTTAATGGATACAAACGACTGTAATGTTAAAAAATTTATTAAAAAATCCAAAGAGATAAAATAATGTTAGGGATAAACTATGTTTAAAAGAGTGTGGAGATTATTTATATAAATCAGCATAATTTATTGAAAATATCTAAAATATTAGAAAGAAAAATATTACATCAACTAAGATCAACAATGTGAAACCACAAATTATCAATCTTATAAGTACATTGATTATCTTCTCTAAACATGTGAGAGTTAATACATCTTAGTCTTTGAACCATCTCAAAGCAAAAAAATCATCTATTTCTAATAGAGTAAGGAAGAATAATTCCTAAAAGTCAGATTTGTTAATTGAGAATGATATTTAAAAAAAGAATCATCTACTATATCCACGTATAATTCATTTCTACATAATATCAGATTAAATAGAACGATTTTAGAAGAGATATCATAAAATCATATAGTTGGTTGTTCCTATATAAATCATATATTTTATTTGAATCATGGGATTGAGGGCCACAAACAATAAACTATAACAAATTCGGTATATATTTAGAATACTGAAAGTGGCATTCATTTTTGAAGGTTTTTTAATAGCTACCATAATCGTCGCTCAATATACAATGTAGTTGTAATCTCCAACGTAACAGGGAAGCTCCAGATTTTTTAAAAGACCCAAAACTCATTTGTAAAAAAAAACCTAAAACTCATTACCTAAAAGTGAGTGAGTTTTTTAACAGCTTTTTATGATTGAAAGTTTTAGAACACATTTATATTTATTTTAAAAAAATATTCAAAATTTACTACTTTTTTGAATTTTGTAACATTAAAACTCTCGGAACAAAAGTATTTTAAAATTTTTAATATTAAAAGATCTAAAATATAAAAATATTTGAGAGTTTTGAAAATAAAAGGCTTGCAATACATTTTTATAATGACTTTTGGCATTTTAATTTGAAAAAAAATAGATTTTTTTAAATAAAAAAAATTGTAATGGCTAGAAGCAATTGCAAAGATAGTGCATTTTTTAGATTTAGATTCTCTTTGGTTTGAACTAAATATCCGGATCATGTTCGTCATCTCATTATTAAAATTAATTGGATTTTGCAACTTAAAAATTATACAAGTGGAGCCTAATAATTTTAATGGTTGGATAATGAACATGACCTCCTTATGTTTGATTCAAACATGAGAGGATCCAAATTCACATATTTTTGGATTTTCGTGAGATAGTCATTAAAAGGAAAATATACTTAAAGACAATGTAAGCTCAAAAATTTCACATATAAGATCGTGTGTGTACCTCTTAAAGCATATAGGAGGCGGTTGTTAGTGCTGCAAAGTAGCATAACCTATATTTTGTCAACACCAACGATCAGTCTTGTAAAGCAGGATACTAGTTGACAACTACAACGAATGAGGCATAATTTGACTAAGGATTTGAGTGAAAGAAGACACACAACACTTATCATCCTTGTCTTGACCTAGTAGACCTTGCACACTACAAGCTCAATCTTATCTATATTTTAATTAAATCTAATTTTATTATCATTTTATTTCTCCAATTAATCGTTTGAGAATGTGATATATAGGCCTCCACTAAACTAGCGGTTAGGGCTGGAAATGAGCCGAGTTGAGTCGAATTTAGGTTTAGCTCAGCTCACCTCGAATATAATTGGTTCAGCTCAAAACTCGTCTCAAGCTCGTCACGAGCGTATTTTTTAGCTCGAATTTGACTTGAGTTGTAAGACCTTGAATTTTCTAAACTCTAATTTTGCCAATTTTATTGTATTTTGTGTTGAATTGTTTAGGCTATTAGGCCAATTTTTACTTTATGAAATTAAGTACGAAAAATATATCTTGTTAGTGTTAGCAATATATTTCATATATATATTTGGAGATCCGATTAAAATTATTTATCGGATACTAATTTAATTAGATTATGGATAATTTATTATCGACAAAAAATTTAAGATATCACATATTACTGATAAATTCATTTGTCAATTGAGTTGTGACGAGAGTAAATATTTTTCTTATAGTAGATTAGGAAATGAGTGATGGGACATAAAATGGATTAGAAATTTTACTATTCTAGATATTATGTTCAAGATTAAACTATATTATTTATATTAGAGAGCCTTGAAGACCAAGTAGCTCATTTTATTGAAAAACATAAAGCAAATTTCTCCTCCCATTTTTCCATTTCACGCCAACATCATCATCTTTTCACTTGGGTGTGTTTGTCAAAGGTTGGTAGCAGAATAACACACACAAATCCTCTATTTCAAAACCAACCAAAAATAATTTCAAGTAGAGTTGTGAATAAAAGTTGTTCCTTGTTGTTTGGTGGTGCTATTGATATAGTTTTTGAGATGAGAAATTTTTTTTTTTCTTTCCCTCTTTTTACGGACGAAATTATCCTTGTATTTGTAGAAAGTATTTTCATTTTTTTCTTGTAAAAGTTAAGAGTCATCTAGAATGAAACTTGTTTAATGCCTGAATATTGAAAAACAAATCGAAAAGCTCTTTCTTTTTTTTCTTAGTAATGTATATTGTTATTGGTGTTTTGAAAGAAACAAAAATATTTGTCATTGATTTTGCTAGTAATGGTTAGAAAAAAAAAATAAATTTTTGACGTGTTTGAGTTATGTAATGAGTTTTCAAATAAATGAGATTAAGCTGAAGTTGAAACTTTAAAAGAAAATTTAGATTTGTTAAAGTGGTGAAAAAGTTCAAATTCTAACTAAGTTTAATTGTTTAAGCAAAAAGTTAAATTGAAATTAAAATGTTTAGAGTTAAAAGCGTTACTCTTTTAATTACTCTTGGGTTGAGTTTAAAGAAGAAGTTTAGAGTATTTTATTAACTCAAATTTGTGTGCTCTAATGGTTGAGTGATATAACTTGAAAGATAAAAAGATTTAATTTTGGAATTATGTTGTGGTTGAATAAATTTTGGTGGTGAACAAATTTTTATAAATCTTTATGTTTATGTAGTTAGCTCCTTGAGTCTCGAAAAAGAATCAAGACCATTGACATCGAGCTAGCGGTGGGGAGAACTCTTATATATTAATGTTGTTGTGGTGATTAAAGAAAAATGATTTTTCTTAATTTATGCCTTTTGAAAAATAGTTGTTATGATTGATGATCAAGAATGTATGCATGTGGTTATCAAATCTTTGAACTTGTGTTTTAAGGAAAATTAGTGAATTGTGATTTCAAGTTATTATATGTATACTTTCAATTTTTAGAAAAGTTTGCATGATTTTAATTAAAGTTTCAAGTTTATTAAGTAAAGGTTAAAAGTCTTGAGTTATAATTTCATTTTTTTTTTAAGATTTCAAGTTTCATGAATTAAAATACAAGCTTTGTTGATAAGAAAAGAAAGAAAAAAAATTGAATATTACTTTGAAAGGAATGAAACTATTTCAAAGAGTTAGAACTTTGAAATTAGAAAAATATTTATTGATATTTTTGTGTGGTTATGTTGTTATGAGGTAAATACTTTGATTGAACATTTTGGCTTTAAAAATGTAGTAGATCAATCTTGTAGTTATTTGAAAGAAAAAAAATGTGTCATGGAAAATTTGAGAAAATTTGTGGTTGTGTGAAAAATTTTGAGAAAAGTAATTAAAGACGTTTCGAATGATTGTTAATGAATTCTATGAGAAATTTAAAGGATGTTAACTTCTAAAAATATATTTTATATGTTGAAAGTGTGTATTGTGGATAATAATACTATTAGTCCTTATACGTTTTAAACTTTTTTAGTAAAATATACTCTGAGAGGGTTATGAGTAAAAAAAAGATTTGTAAGATAGTTAAAGTCTCAGGGACTAATTTCACTAAGTCAAACACTATTTTATTGAAGATGTTGGCACAAGCGAGATTTTCGTTGTGTTTGATTATGGTAGCAATAATTGTTGAAAAAGCTATAATTGAGGTAATGGCTCATTTTCAAATTTTTAGTTTGCACAAGAGGATCTTATATGTGTGATTGATGTTGTGATGATGCATTCTTGAGTGATAATACTTGTTACTGCATGTTATGAATGTTATTAACGAGAATGTGTCTTG
Organism: Cicer arietinum; assembly: GCF_000331145.2. Lineage (NCBI taxonomy): Eukaryota > Viridiplantae > Streptophyta > Magnoliopsida > Fabales > Fabaceae > Cicer > Cicer arietinum. The sequence goes on along the minus strand of NC_021165.2, from coordinate 58,563,560 downwards.
AGTATGCTCTGTGAAAGGTATGAAAAATTATTAGTATTTAATGGGTACTAAAAGGGGAGTCTTTTAATAGCTGCAATTACATAATGATTGTTGTGAAAAAAATCAGAGTATGCTCATGCATTTCACCGTTAGTGGTGACCGTGATGGGCCACGATGTTAGTGGTGACCGCGATGTCCCACACGATGGTTCTATGAGTTGATTGGTCCATCTTATCCTTATGAGGATTTTTATTCGTGTAGGTATGTGATAGACTACACTCTGGTAAATCGTGTTGATTAATGATAGTTGACACCTCAGTAATTAGTACTAGTATGTGAATGGCGAAGATTAATATTTATCCATTTATGGCTGATGAGGAGGAGGAAGTTAATTCGAAGAGAGATATTGCGTTAGAAGGAACTTGTGCAGTTTGTGGAGGTCACCATTGTTACTGTAGTTGTTAGTGGATGATTAGATTAGTTTTTTGTTGAATAGGGCATTAGTGTTTTTCTTTTGGTGGTTGTACTTACTGGTTATGCCATCTGAAGTTACCAATGCACCAACAATTTTTATAGATTACATGAATATGATCTTTAACCCATTTCTAGATAAGTTTGTTGTAGTATCCATTGATGATTTCTTGATTTATTCAAGGAATGATGATGAACATGGAGAATATATACATCAAGTTCTTTAAGTTTTACGCGAGAATCAATTGTATGCCAATATGTCAGTGTGAGTTTTGGCTAGAAGAAATGAACTTCTTAGGACATGTGATAACCAAGGGAGGAATTGTTGTGGATCCGACAAAGATTGAGAAAGTCATATCTTGGAAACAGCCTCAGACTATCACATACATACGAAGTTTCGTCAAACTGGCAAGATACTACAGAAGGTTTGTTGAAGATTTTGCTAAGATTGTAGCTCTATCGATACAACTCACTAGAAAGGATCACAGGGAACTGTGGGGAAAATCTTCAGTTACTAAAGGAAAAGCTGACAACCTCCCCAATATTGGTCTTACTACAATTAGAAGAACCATATGTAGTTTACTGTGATGCATCTCACCAAGGTTTGGAATGTATTCTAATACAACCCAAGAAGGTTGTATCCTACGTCTGAAGACAATTGAAGACTCATGAAAGAAACTATCCTACTCATGATTTAGATCTTGTTGCTGTAGTTTTTGCATTAAAGATCTAGGGGCCCTACTTATATGGATGCACATTCACAGTGTTCAGTGACCATAAGAGTTTGAAATATTTGTTTGATTAGAAGGAATTGAGCATACATAAAAGAAGATGGATGAAGACTCTCAAGGATTTTGATTTCACATTGCAATACCACCTTGGAAAGGCCAATGTGGTAGCTGATGCATTGAGTATGAATAGTGTGTTAGTGTCTTCAGCACTAATGGCTAGACAACAAGAGTTGTGGGAAGCATTTAGAAACTTACACTTAGAAGTAGAGTTTCCACTAGGAATTTTGAAATTCGGAATGATTAAAATTTTGAGTGGTCTACTTGAAGAGATTGCGAATTTTCAAGATGACACATTAGTTTAAGTGAGGAGGAACCTAATAGTGCAAGGGAAGACGACTGAATTTAAGATTTAACTTGATAATATTTCTAGATATAAGGGAAGGATTTGTGTTCCCGCAGTTGCAGATATGAGGAAATCAATTTTAGAAGAGGTTCATAAGAGAAAATTGAGTATCCATCCTGAAGCAAAAATGATGTATCAGGACTTAAGGCACAATTATTGGGGTCGAGTTAGAGCTTTCTTTTCCGGTGAATAATCCTCTATCGACTGTCTCTGAGGTAGTGAGTTGTTTTGAGATTTCAGCGCCACCGAAGCCTCCTATTTCATGGATAGACCTGCCCTTCGAGAAGACTGATCCCTCTATGGCTAAAGAGAAGGAGGAACTTACTTCGAGGAAAGATATTGCGTTAGAAGGAACTTGTGTAGGGTGTGGAGGTCACTCTTGTTACTTTAGTAGTTAGTGGATAATCAGATTATTGTTTTTTGTTGTATAGGATCTTGGTATCTTCCTTTTTCTGGTTGTACTTATTTGATTTTGGGATGATTGTATATATGACATACTTTGATAATTTACTTTTTGGTGGGCCATGATCCATTGTTTTTTAAGCGACCATGGGGGGATATTATTCTTGGAGCAGTACTTTTGCGCAGTTGTCTATCGATAATACCCCTGGGATATGAGCGATGTCTGATAGATCTCATAGCTCTGGTGTATCTTCTAGTTGTATACTTTGTATTACTGTCCCAAAAACTATCCTAGCTTATTTGTATGTATAATGTAAATATTTATGACTCTTGTCGTTTTGTGTCACGACATATTATTTTATTATGTCATTTGCAAAATAAATGCAATCACGCTGTTAAAAATTGGGGTGTTACAAATAAGATAATTGTTGATCAAGCTAGGAATGAAGATACAATTCAGAATTAAACAAAGATTAAATTGAAGTCCTGATTTTATCTATAAATAGATACTTAAAGCTCAAGAAGAAGATTATCGAAAAATCAGTAAAGAGTAGAAGAACTAAAGCTCTAAACTCCAAATTCATCTTAGAGTTCAAAGAGAGAAACACTTGTTCGAATGATACTCGTTGTTATAATGAGCTTGTTAGAGTGGGATAGTCGTTGTTATAATGAGCTTGTAGAGTGTGATAGTCGTTGTTATAATGAGCTTGCTAGAAGTAATTACTCAAGTTTCAAACCATAGTATTCAAACCCGATAGTGGTGTTAGTGTGCCTTTAATAATTTGGGATTGTTAGATTGTGTGGAGAATACTTGGTTGTAGAGTCAAGGTGTGTGTATTCCTGAAAAGTCTAGGGTTGTCAGGCTATTTGAGAAAGCTGACTCGAATGGTGAGGTGTTTTGTAATTCAAGTTGTTGAATTAGTGGATTAAATTCTTTTGAGTGAATGGACTAGATGTATCCAACTTAGTGGTGAATTAGAATAAATTTCTTGTGCCACTTTATTCTTGCACTTCTTAGTTTTGTTATTGCTTTTATTCCAAGCAAATCATCAAGAGTGAACCAGTTTAATTAAAGAATAAAAAAGTTCTCAACTTATTCAAACACAATTCAACCATTTTCCCATGTTTTCACCTTCAATTGGGATCAGAACTTGGCCTCAAGGCTGAGCAAGTGTTTGAGGAAAGATCCAAGGGTTCAACATATCTGGTTTTCGATAAGAAGTTGTTGGAGGAAACATCATCAGACCACTTCTATTTGATGGAGAACATTTTGAGTACTAGAAGGACAGGTTGAGAAGTTTCTTTATTTCACAAGATCTCGAACTTTGGGACTTGGTGGAAGATGGTTATACTGCTCCAAAGAATACTTATGGTATTGAGATTCCAAGGAAATAGATGGATATTGATCAAAAGAAGATGTATAAGATGCATCATAAGTTCAGAACATTCATGATAAATGCAATCACTTACAAGGAGTTTGACAAGTGCACCAACTTAGAGACAAAAAATAGTATTTATGATAGTATGATTTTGACCTATGAAGGAAGCAAGCAACTTCAAGAAGCAAATGCCAACCTCCTAGTCAAAAAGTATGAGTTATTCAAGATGAATGAAGATAAAGACATTGAAACAATGTTTTCTAGATTCCATACTCTAGTCTCAGGATTAAAGATACTTGAGAAAAGTTATATTGTTGTTGATCATGTGAAGAAGATACTAAGAAGTCTGTCAAGCAAGTTTAGACTTATGATCACTTCCATTTAGGAAGCAAAGGATCGTAATGCTTTTAAGGTAGATGGATTAATAATCTCTCTCATATCACATAAAATTGAACTTGTAGAGGATGAGCCCAAAAGGAAGCAACCAACCAACCTTAGCTTTGAAATCCAAGTAGAAGAAAGTTATGAAGGCAACAACAGAAAGTTAGCACCTCAACAAGCGCAACTCCTTTTTCCTTGGTGTATGGAATGGAAGTAGTACTTCCAATTGAAGTTGAAATTCCCTAGGTCAGAGTCTTGATGGAAACAAAACTAGAAGAGGTAGAATGGGCTCAATCATAATTTGATCAATTGAATCTAATAGAAGAAAAAAGGATCATAACTTTATGTCACAGTCAACTATATAAAAAAAAACTTAAAAAGGCATACGAGAAAAAGGTTTGTCCTTGAAAGAAAATATTGCCTATCCAAAACGATTCTCGTGGAAAATGGACTTTGAACTACAAGGTGTTGGAACCTAGTTGGTTTTAAATTTAGAGTTTTGATCTTAACTAAAGTATTTTATGAGAACAATATATTTGACTTCAAAAAGTATGAAAGAAGATTCATGTTTTCGAAGAAAATCTAAAATAAGATTTTATTCAAATTTATAATTGAAGAAAATCTAAAATAAGATTTGATTCAAAATTATAATTGATAAAAATTTAAAATAAGATTTGATTTAAATTTGTAATTGAAGAAAATCTTTAACCAAGTTGAAAAGAAAATATGGTCAATATTTTAAAAAGATTTGATCATGATTTGAAGAAGATTTTATCAAAAATTGAAGAAGATATGTAGAAGATTTGATCAAGATTTATCTACAACAAAATATAAACAAAATCAATTTGAATAATTTACAAATGCAATTTGAACAAAAATAAAACAAAATCAATTTGAAGGGTTTATAAACTCAATCTAAACAAAATAGAAATAGAATCAATTTGAAGAATTTACAAACTCAATCTGAACAAGATACAATTCAAAATTACAAAAAGACTAAATTAAAGCCCAAATTAAAGCTCAAAATTAAAAAAAAGACTCTGACACTTAAGGCTGAAGGAGAAAAGCTTCAAAAAGTAGAAAAGAGTAGAAGAACTCAAGCTCAAGATTCCAAATTCATCTTAGAGTTCAAACAGAGAAACACTTGTTCGAATGATAAATATTTTATGAGTGTTCTTTTCTTAGAGTGTGAGAGTTATTATTATTATCAACTGTGTTAGAAGCAACTACTAAAGTTCCAATCTTTTGTATCCAATCTGATAGTTGTTTAGTAGAAGATCTGGCTTGCAGGGTCAAGGTGGTTAGTTCCTTCTTCAATTTGGGGTTGTCAGGTTGTTAGGAGAAGACTTGGCTTGTAGGTTTTAGGTGATTAGTTCCTAAAAAGTCTGGGGTTGTCATGTTATTTGGGAAGACTGACTTGGAGGGCCAGGTGCTTTTTAATTCAAGGTATTTGAATTAGTGGATTAAATCCTTCTGAATGCGGGGACTCGATGTAGCAGAGTTAATGGTGAACCGGGATTAAACTATGTGTCAAATTATTTATGCTTTCGTTGTTTGTTGCCTCTGAATTCGATTGCTTCTAGTATAAGTAATTCACAAAAACAAATCAGCCTTCACCAAATTAACAAAAAGTTATCAACTTTGTCAAACACAATTCAAACATTTCTCGTGTTTGCACCTTCACGAGGGACCACATGTTATGAAAAATGATTTTTCTAGAGAAGCTCTAATACTCACAGAGATGGATCGAGAGGAAGTTCCACTCTTAGTAAATTCAAATGCAGTCAAAAGATATTATAATTGAACCCCAAAAAAAAATGGTTGAAAATGGGTCCGCTAAGTTGAAAATTGGAAATTCAACCTACACAAAAATTAGAGCATCCGTATGGGATGAAAACTTAGAAGAGTTGTCCAGGAAAAAGTTAGGGATAAAAAAAGACATATATATATATATATAAAACATAAGTGCAAGATTTAAAAAGTTTACACATCTCAAATCAGGGCAATCTTTATTCTTGGAAGCTAGTCAATTGGAGTTCTAAATTACAAGAGTGTCAAGTAAAGCTAAACACATTAATCTCTACACTGTCCCCTCGAACCTGCAATTTTTTTTGTTCTGAATTTAATTTTAATGAGTGTACATTTTCTAATATTGTCATTTAGTGTCTTACATTCACCTCTTTCTAAAATAACTCATTTTCATGGTTGATTTGGGTACCAAATAATAAAATTATTTATGCTGCAGATGTTTTAAGAACCAAATTGAAACACCAGTCTTGGTGTTTGGTCAATGGATGCTTGCAATATATGAAGGCAAAAAGGTCTATGTTTCAAGACCTACCAAACAGAAGGCAACTGACTCTAGTGAAAGAAAGATTGGTCGACACAATACCTATCAGAACCAGAACCATATGATGAACCAAAAATGTCAGAAAAATTTGGAGTATCAATAGAATCAAAATTGGTAGAGAAATCACAGATATCAACAAAATCAAAACTGACAGAGAAATCACACATATTAACAAAACCAGAACTACCAGAAGAATTATAATTACCATTAGCTCCAAAATTACTAGAGAAACCTAATACATCAATAGAAACAAAAATGTCATATGAACAATCAAAATTAGAAGACTTGTAACACCCCGTTTTTCAAAGCGAGGGTATATTTTTTTTTTCAAAAGAAATTAAAATAAAACAAAGTAAAACAATGAGGAAATGTCTTTGGATAAATAATTGAGTCATTATAATTTACGCAGCGGAAAAGTTTCTCCAATTATAAATCCAAAACATTTACATAACATCAAATGGTACATGGAACCCATCCAAAGATGATATCAAACTAATAATATTTGTATAAGTACAGTTTTCCAAACTAAAAATACTCCAAACCAAAAAGAAGGACCCCTAGTCCCTATACATCATCCTAATCTGATCATCCTACCAAAAAGCTATACACCCTGAGTAATCTCCACGCGCCCCGTGAGATCCTCCTAACGTAACAGCAGTCAAGCGTTCCCATCTCCATCCCTGTCCGTAGGGTACGAACCAGTAGGGCCGTCCTGACTCTCATCTGAGGGCAAAGCCCAGATTTCCACAATAGTGTAAAGGGTCACCAACCAGAAAATAACAGTTAACACATAGCAATTAAGTTTTTGAATGCTCAAAACAACTTTTCAACTAAGCATGCACCTTAACAGGATTTTCAATATGCGAAAAGTTCATACAGTACATTGCCAATGAAAATGAAGGTAAAATGCAGTTCTCGATCTCCTAATTAACACATAATAAAACAAGACATGGATAGATTCATGAGCAATTAATCATACAACTAAAACTGAGGATTTTCACTGAGCCAATCGATTGGGCAATCGATTGGGGTGAAGATTTTTAATGAAAATAGAATCCTGGGCTGAATCAATCGATTTGGCAATCGATTGACAGGATAACGGAGCCCCTGACTTAATACCAATCGATTTCCAAATCGATTTCCTGAAGGTTTTTAGTGAAATTTTGAACTCTGGCTTGATTCAATCGATTGGGCAATCGATTGACAGGATAGCTGAGCCCCTGACTTAATGGCCAATCGATTGGGCAATCGATTTCGAAAGGGATTTTCAAAAAAACTGATTACAAAATCGATTGGCTAATCGATTTTGTTCATTTGGCCAAGCCCCTGACTTAATACCAATCGATTGGGAAATCGATTTCCCTGATCATTTTTCCAAAAATTCATGAATTAACCTAAGTCATTCCTAATCAAGTTCACAACTTAACACTTAGCAATTTCTACGCGATTACCACGGCAATTGGGATCTCGATAACCATCATACTTACACACAATAATCAACACATAACACTTAGCATTTTCAACGCAATTAACACGATAAATCAAATTCAAATCACTCAATCATAAAACTCAATCAAACACGACTCGTGTGCCAAGCACCCTAATGCAATGCGTATATGCCAAAATGCATGGACTCGGAATTCCAAACCAAAACCCTCCTCGAAGGGCCGTAAATCATAATTGTACCGCCTATCGCAGGCCAAAGTACCAATTACCGAGGTGCCACCTATCACGGGTCAGCACGATTTACTAAAATGCGTAAATCATAAACGTACCACCTATCACGGGTCAGTACAGTTTACCGAGGTGTCACCTATCACGGGTCAACACGATTTACTAAAAAAAACCGTATTTCTTCGTTTTCGAATCAAAGAGGAAGAGTGGAGTTGCAAAAACCTTGATCTAACTCTCCCCCAACCTTGGGTTACTAGTTTTGAAGAAAAGAAAGCGACGAAAACGAAAATGGGAGAAAGGAGAAAAATGGGTCACGGTTAGAGGAAGAAGATGAAGTTTTGAAATTTTCCTTCCTTTCTTTTTCTTTCCTTTGTTTTTCCTTTCTTCCTTTTTCCTTCCTTCCTTTATATACTATTTTCTTTTCCTTTTCCTTCCTTCTAGTTTTCCTTTCTTTTTCCCTCCAAGCAAACATATATATATAAAATAAATATAACTTAACAAATATCTCAAAATCTAGATATTTATTAAATTACCTTTTCACCCGAAACGCCTTAAATTAACCGTAAAGTATTTTCCGCAGTTAAATTCAATTTATTTATCGACGAGAAATTCTAATTGGCATCGAAATATCTTTTTGATTATAAAACTCCAAAATATTATTAACTTTGGCTTAAAAGCCTCCGAGCCAAAATCCAAAATATACCAAAAATACATAAAAGGGTACTTTAAAATTATGGGTCTTACATTACTCCCCCCCTAAAATTAGTTTCGTCCTCGAAACTATGCATCGATAAATAACTCTGGGTGTTGTTCCCTCATCTTGCTCTCCAGTTCCCAAGTCGCATCTCCAGTAATTGGGTTCCAGATCACCTTGACCAACGAAACATCCTTGGTCCTCAACCGCTTAATCTTCCTGTCATCAATTCTCACGGGTGGTACTTCGAACGACAGGTTATCCTTTAGCTGGATTGTGTCTGGTTCGATCACGTGAGATGGATCTGCGAGATATTTCCTCAACTGCGACACATGAAACACGTCATGGATATTGGACAGTATCGGAGGTAATGCAATCCGATAAGCAACCGGCCCAATTCGTGCAGAAATCTGATATGGTCCAATGAATTTCGGAGTCAACTTCTTCGATTTCAAGGCTCTACCTACTCCAGTAGTAGGTGTGACTCTCAGAAATACATGGTCACCCTGTTCGAATTCCAAAAGTCTGCGACGCTTGTCCGCGTAACTCTTCTGGCGATCTTGTGAAGTCTTCATTTTCTCCTTGATCTTCCTTACTTTAGCTGTGGTCTGTTGCACCATCTCTGGTCCGACAATCATATTCTCACCGTCTTTATACCAACACAAGGGCGTTTGACACTTGCGCCCATATAAAGCCTCATATGGTGCCATTCCAATACTTGCGTGGAAACTATTGTTGTAAGTGAACTCAATCAACGGAAGTACATCATCCCAACTTCCTCTATCATCTAAAACACATGCTCTCAACAGATCTTCCAAGGACTGATTTGTCCTTTCAGTCTGTCCGTCCGTTTGTGGATGGTAAGCTGAACTCAATCGTAGCTTCGTTCCCAACGCTTCGTGCAATGCTCCCCAAAAATGCGATGTGAACTTCGGATCACGGTCTGATACAATGCTCGATGGTACCCCGTGTAACCTCACAATTTCAGCAATGTAGATCTCCGTTAGCTGATCTACCTTATAGGTGGTCCTTACCGGTAAAAAGTGAGCAGATTTAGTCAGTCGGTCCACTATCACCCATATAGAATCATTCTTCCTCCTTGTCTTTGGTAATCCGGTTATAAAATCCATGGAAATGCTGTCCCACTTCCATTCAGGTATATCTAAAGGTTGCAACATTCCAGCAGGTCGCTGATGTTCCACCTTCGCTTTCTGACAAGTTAGACAAGTGGATACATATTCCGCCACATGTTTCTTCATTCCTGGCCACCAATAATTCTGCCTCAAATCCTGATACATCTTTGTTGCCCCAGGATGAATACTCAGCTTACTCTTATGCGCCTCTTCTAAAATCGTTTTCCGCATATCTGTAATTTCTGGTACACAAATCCTACCATTACACCGCAAAACATTATCAGCCCCAATCTTGAACTCAGTCGTCTTCCCTTGTACTATTAGATTCCTCTTCTCTTGAATTAAGACGTCATCCTGAGAATTCGCAATGTCTTCAAGTAATCCACTCGAGATCTTAATCATTCCGAATTTCAAAATTCCCGGTGCAAACTCTACGTTCAAGTGCAAGTCTCTAAAAGCTTCCCACAACTCTTGTTGTCTAGCCATAATTAGTGAAGACACCGATACACTTCTTCTGCTCAACGCATCCGCCACTACATTGGCCTTCCCAGGGTGGTACTGCAGTGTGAAATCAAAATCCTTGAGAGTCTCCATCCATCGTCTCTGGCGCATGTTCAACTCCTTCTGATCAAACAAATATTTCAAGCTCTTATGGTCGCTGAACACGGTGAACGTGCACCCATATAAATAATGCCTCCAGATCTTTAATGCAAAAACAACCGCGGCAAGCTCCAAATCATGAGTAGGATAGTTCCTTTCGTGAATCTTCAATTGTCTCGAGGCATAAGCCACAGCTTTCTTGTGTTGCATCAGAACACATCCTAACCCCTGGTGGGATGCATCACAATAAACTTCATAGGGTTCTTCTGATTGCGGTAACACCAATACAGGTGAGGTCGTCAATTTCCTCTTCAGTAACTGGAAGTTTTCTTCACACTTCTCCGTCCATGCGAACGGTTGATCTTTTCTGGTAAGTTGTGTCAGTGGAGCCACAATCTTAGCAAAACCTTCGATAAACCTCCTGTAGTACCCTGCCAGTCCCACAAAACTTCGTATGTCAGTGACAGTCTGAGGCTGTTTCCAAGCAAGAACCGCCTCAATCTTAGCCGGATCTACAGCGATTCCTTCCTTGGTTATCACATGTCCCAAGAAATTCACTTTCTCTAGCCAAAATTCACACTTCGACAGATTGGCATACAATCGCTTCTCGCGTAAAATCTCAAGAACTTGTCGCAAATGTTCTCCATGCTCTTCTTCGGTCCTTGAATAAATCAATATATCATCAATGAATACCACCACGAATTTATCAAGGAACGAATTAAAGATCCTGTTCATGTAGTCCATGAAAATTGCCGGTGCATTGGTAACTCCGAACGGCATAACCAGGTATTCATAATGTCCGTAGCGGGTTCTGAAAGCTGTTTTCTGAATGTCTCCTTCCCTTACTCGGATCTGATGGTAACCCGACTTCAAGTCAATCTTCGAAAATATCGCGGCCCCTCTCAATTGATCCATCAAATCATCGATTCGTGGCAAAGGATAACGATTCTTGATAGTTGCCTTGTTGAGCTGTCTATAATCCACACATAGGCGCGAGCTTCCGTCCTTCTTCTTAACTAGCAAAACTGGAGCACCCCATGGTGATACACTTGGTCTGATGAATTTCTTCTCCAACAAGTCTTCAATTTGGCCTTTGAGCTCATTTAATTCCAATGGCGACATTCGATAAGGTGCCATTGAAATGGGTCCCGTTCCTGGGTGCAAATCAATGAAGAATTCCACTTCTCTTACCGGTGGCAATCCTGGAATTTCCGTTGGAAATACATCCCGATACTCGTTGACAAGTATCACATCTTCTATTTCCACATTTATCTTTGCCTCTACATTTGCTAGAGACAAAAACTCATGAGTCCCTTCACTTAGCGACACTCGGAGTTTGTTAGCAGCTAAATACTTAACAACTCCTGGTTCGGGGAAAAGAACCAATTTCCGAGCACAATCCAAGATCACATAGTGATAAGACATCCAATCCATACCGAGGATGACCTCGAGTGATTGTAGCGGTAAACAAATTAGATTAACCAAGAAATCCCTATTCTGAATAGTCATTCGACAATGTAAACATGCTGAATTTACGGTTAAGGTCTTAGCAGGCGTGGAAACAACCAAATCAAAAGGTAAAGCAGACACAGATAACTTCAAGCGATTCACACAGTCCATAGCAATGAAGGAATGGGTTGCCCCCGAATCAAAGAGTGCAGTTAGAGTGTTACCTGCAATCTCACAATCACGCTGAATCAGATTACCAGATGGATTTCCCTCTTCAGCATTCACACAATAAATGCGTCCTCTAGCAGTAGGACGGGTAGCCCTAGCTACATTCACCACTGGTTCCACCTTTGGAGCCGTGCACTCCCTTGCCATGTGCCCCGACTTCTGACAATTGTGACAGATGGGGATGTTAGTGGTACAAGCACTAGCATAGTGTCCTTCTTTCCCACATCGGAAACATCGAAGCACTTGCCCCATTTGCCTTCCGAAATTCTGGTTCCCTGGGCGACTCGGTCCACCGTTGTTATTCTGGGGGCGATTATAAGGTTTAGCCACTTGTTTTCCCCTATTCTGATAAGTCGCCCGACTAGGGCCTCCCGAATTAAAATTCCCAACTCGGCTAGCCCTCTTGTTCTTCATATCTTCCACTTCTCTACATTTCTCTACCAGCGCTTGGAAACGTTGAATTCCCAAAGGTAAGACGGAATCTTGAATCTCATACTTCAATCCGTCTTGGAAACGATGACACATGAACGGTTCATCAATTTCTTCACGGAAGAACCTGAAATGCCTCGATAGTGATTCAAATTTAGCAGCATACTCGCCCACAGTCAGGCTCCCCTGGTGAAGTTTCAGAAAGTCGTCACCCAACTTAGTCCTGGTACTCATCGGAAAGTATTTGTCTAAAAACTTTCTTTTGAACGATTCCCAGTTCACCTCCTCGTGGGCTGCTCCCATCAACAACCTTGCACTCCTCCACCAGTATTCAGCATCCCCTAGCAACATATACGTGGCATAGCTGACCTTCACTCCAGCCTGGCAGTTAATCATATCAAAGATTTTCTCCACTTCTTGGATCCATTGATCCGCCTTCTCTGAACCCTCATCCCCCTTGAACTTAGGAGGATTGTAACGACGGAAGTCTTCCAACCCTCTTGATTCTGCAGCACGGATCTCTCTTCCCCTCTTTTCAAGATCCCGTTGAGTCTTGGCAGCGGTCTGTGCAGCGACAGAAGCAGCCATGTTGTTCATAGCCTCCGCCATTTGGTCATTCCTAGCGTTGGCTCTCGGAGCGTCATTCCTTCTGGGCGGCATGGTTTCCTATAAGAACCATCATCAAGTAGAGTTTTAACACTACTTCAAATAATTCTAAACTAACGTCCGACTAACAACACACAATTAAATTGGACTTGACAACTCAAGTCACCTAAACCGACACATGATCAGATAACAACTCCTAACTTATAGGTCGACCTACAATCTATAACCAAGGTTCCACAGCTCCCAAAGAAAACTAAACCTATGCTCTGATACCACAATGTAACACCCAGTTTTTTCAAAGCGAGGGTATATTTTTTTTTAAAAGTAATTAAAAACGAACAAGGAAATAAATCAGGAAATGCTTTTGGATAAATAATTGAGTCATTATAATTTACAAACAGCGGAAAAGTTTCTCCAATTACAAATCCAAAACATTTCTACATAAACATCAAATGGTACATGGGACCCATTCAAAGATGATATAAAACTGATAATATTTGTATAAGTACAGTTTTCCAAAACTAAAATACTCCAAACCAAAAAGAAGGACCCCTAGTCCCTATACATCATCCTAATCTGATCATCCTACCAAAAACTATACACCCTGAGTAATCTCCACGCGCCCCGTGAGATCCTCCTAACACAACCGCAGTCAAGCATTCCCATCTCCATCCCTGTCCGTAGGGTACGAACCAGTAGGGCCGTCCTGACTCTCATCTGAGGGCAAAGCCCAGATTTCCACAATAGTGTAAAGGGTCACCAACCAGAAAATAACAGTTAACACATAGCAATTAAGTTTTTGAATGCTCAAAACAACTTTTTAACTAAGCATGCATCTTAACAGGATTTTCCATGTGCGAAAAGTTCATACAGTACATTGCCAATGAAAATGAAGGTAAAATGCAGTTCTCGATCTCCTAATTAACACATGATAAAACAAAACATGGATAGATTCATGAGCAATTAATCATACAACTAAAAATGAGGATTTTCACTGAGCCAATCGATTGGGCAATCGATTGGGGTGAAGATTTTTAATGAAAACAGAATCCTGGGCTGAATTCAATCGATTGGTAAATCGATTGATTGGTTCCTGAGCCCCTGGTTTCGAGCCAATCGATTTCCTAATCGATTTGGTGAGGGATTCTTAATGAAAACAGAATCCTGGGCTGAATTCAATCGATTGGTAAATCGATTGATTGGTTCCTGAGCCCCTGACTTAAGGCCTAATCGATTGGGCAATCGATTTCTTAACTGATTCCTTTGAAAATTGTTTTCGAAATCGATTGGCTAATCGATTTTGTGAATTGGCCAAGTCCCTGTTTACCCATCCAATCGATTGGGAAATCGATTTCCCTGATCAGTTTTCCAAAAATTCATGAATTAACCTAAGTCATTCCTAATCAAGTTCACCACTTAACACTTAGCAATTTCTACGCGATTACTACGACACACAAAGGTTCGATAACCATCATACTCACACACAATACACAACACATAGCACTTAACACCTTCATCTCAGTTATCACGATAAATCAAAATTCGAATCACTCAATCATAAACTCAAATCAAACATGACTCGCGTGCCAGGCACCCTAATGCAATGCGTATATGCCAAAATGCATGGACTCGGAATTCCAAACCAAAACCCTCCTCGAAGGGCCGTAAATCATAATTGTACCGCCTATCGCAGGCCAAAGTACCAATTACCGAGGTGCCACCTATCACGGGTCAGCACGATTTACTAAAATGCGTAAATCATAAACGTACCACCTATCACGGGTCAGTACAGTTACCATGGTGTCACCTATCACGGGTCAACTCGATTTTCTAAATAGTAACTCGTAAACGTACCACCTATCACGGGTCAGTACAGTTACCATGGTGTCACCTATCACGGGTCAACTCGATTTTCTAAATAGTAACTCGTAAACGTACCACCTATCACGGGTCAGTACAGTTACCATGGTGTCACCTATCACGGGTCAACACGATTTACTAAAAGAAAAAGCGGGAATCGTAAATGTACCACCTATCACGGGTCAGTACAGTTACCATGGTGTCACCTATCACGGGTCAACACGATTTACTAAAAGAAAAAGCGGGAATCGTAAATGTACCACCTATCACGGGTCAGTACAGTTACCATGGTGTCACCTATCACGGGTCAACACGAATTACTAAATAGTAAATCGTAAACGTACAACCTATCACGGGTCAGTACAGTTTACCAAGGTGTCACCTATCACGGGTCAACACGATTTACTAAAAGAAAAAGCGGGAATCGTAAATGTACCACCTATCACGGGTCAGTACAGTTACCATGGTGTCACCTATCACGGGTCAACACGATTTACTAAAAGAAAAAGCGGGAATCGTAAATGTACCACCTATCACGGGTCAGTACAGTTTACCGAGGTGTCACCTATCACGGGTCAACACGATTTACCAAAAACGTAAATCGTAAACGTACCACCTATCACGGGTCAGTACCGTTTACCGAGGTGTCACCTATCACGGGTCAACACGATTTACCAAAAACGTAAATCGTAAACGTACCACCTATCACGGGTCAGTACAGTTACCATGGTGTCACCTATCACGGGTCAACACGATTTACTAAAAGAAAAAGCGTGAATCGTAAACGTACTGCCTATCACAGACCAGTACTGTTTACCTAGGTGCCACCTATCACGGGTCAGCACGATTTACTAAAATGCGTAAATCATAAACGTACCACCTATCACGGGTCAGTACAGTTTACCGAGGTGTCACCTATCACGGGTCAACACGATTTACTAAAAGAAAAAGCGGGAATCGTAAATGTACCACCTATCACGGGTCAGTACAGTTACCATGGTGTCACCTATCACGGGTCAACACGATTTACTAAAATATAAATCGCAAACGTACAACCTATCACGGGTCCGTACAGTTTACCAAGGTGCCACCTATCACGGGTCAGCACAATTCACCAAAAATGTAAATCGTAAATGTACCACCTATCACGGGTCAGTACAGTTACCATGGTGTCACCTATCACGGGTCAACTCGATTTTCTAAATAGTAACTCGTAAACGTACCACCTATCACGGGTCAGTACAGTTACCATGGTGTCACCTATCACGGGTCAACACGAATTACTAAATAGTAAATCGTAAACGTACAACCTATCACGGGTCAATACAGTTTACCAAGGTGTCACCTATCACGGGTCGACACAATTTACCAAATGAAATGCATGAGCATACACAGACTCCATTCACAACAATCGTTAAGCAAATGCAGATATTAAAAGATTCCCCATTTTTAATACCCATTTAACTTAAACGACTTTCAAACAACATTAATTAAATAAGTCATTAAGAGATTCCCCGTTCTTAATACCGATTTAACTTAATGATTTTCGAAACAAAACGTTAAGCAAACAGTCATATTAAGAGATTCCCCATTCTTAATACTCATTTACCGAAACGATTTTCAAAAACGATAGTTAAGTAACCGAGACATTAAGAGATTCCCCATTCTCAACGCCCAGTTAACTTAAACATTTTCCTCAAATACACATTAAGTAAACCGAGGTATTAAAAGATTCCCCATTTTTAATACTCGTTTAACTCTAATGGTTTTCAAATTCCACAGAAACAAATTCAAACATACTTTCACATTCAAACCATAATTCACAACAACCACACCAATTAACAAACATCAAGTACGAACACACCAAATACAACGAACACAAATCACGCAACATAACACCCAGATACATCAAATTTCATTTACCCATAATCATACACAATGACATTCAAATTCATTTACCACGAAACATTCATCACTATAAACAAAACCTAACTCTAAGGTTTTTACCCATAACGCACTAGTTTCGTTTTTCCCCAAATCGATACATTTAACCCTAACAAATTCCTTCCCACACAACTACAGATAAGTCCCTAATGCAAGCTAGAAGTTTGGAAGGAGCCCTTACCTCAACGTTAGCTTTATCGTGCGTTTCCGGTACCGCGAGAAATTCCGGTAAAATCTCCGCTCGTAACGCCGCTTCCAAATCAGTTCAATAGCACCGTAGCGTGGTGGTAAGCAACTTTCCCTTCTATCTCTTCGAGAAATGAGGTTTGGATCTAGGAGAAACGGAGGGGTTTGTGTTTGGATCTCAAAACCGTATCTCAAAACCGTTTTTCTTCGTTTTTGAATCAAAGAGGAAGAGTGGAGTTACGAAAACCTTGATCTAACTCTCACCCAACCTTGGGTCACTAGCTTTGAAGGAAAGGAAGCAACGAAAACGAAAAATGGAGAAGGATGGAAATTTGGTTTTTCTTGCGTGAGAAGTTCAGAGGAAGGAGATGGAAATTTGAGATTTTCCTTCCTTTCTATTTCTTTCCTTTGTTTTTTCCTTTCTTCCTTTTTCCTTCCTTCCTTTATATACTATTTTCTTTTCCTTTTCCTTCCTTCTAGTTTTTATTTCTTTTTCCCTCCAAACAAACATATATAAATATAATAATTATAACTTAACAAATATCTCAAGATCTAGATATTTATTAAATTACCGTTTCACCCGAAACACCTTAAATTCTCCGTAAAGGATTTTCCGCAGTTAAATTCAATTTATTTATCGACGAGAAATTCTAATTGGCATCGAAATATCTTTTTGATTATAAAACTCCAAAATATTATTAACTTTGGCTTAAAAGCCTCCGAGCCAAAATCCAAAATATACCAAAAATACATAAAAGGTACTTTAAAATTATGAGTCTTACAACTTATTTGAACAATCCAATCAAATTCATCAAGACTACAAACCTGGAGTGGAATTCATATCCCTTCATCCAGACTCCCTAATCAGAGAATATGCAAACTCAGAATCTAAAAAGCAGAAAAGAATAACTAAGAGGGTTTTCATAGTGAAACTGAAATTGTTAACATATAGGTGATATCTTTCTTTAAATTTAATTATTTTCTTATGTAATGTTTATTGTGATAACATGAAGCTTGATCTTAAAAATCAAAGCTAGATAAGTATTTTGCATGTTCTAAAAAATTTAGAGCAACAAGGAGATCCACATAATCTGAACACTTCAGCAAAAATAGCATACAAGTTTGGTTTCCAAATACAAGTAGAAACCACCAGAAACATCACTGATGTTTTGGCTGTACTAATTTCATTCTTCAATTATCTGATTTATAGGGTGTTATATGACAAACAACTCGATCTTAAAAAGTCAAAGCAAGATAGTTAAAGTGCAGGTTTATCGAAACCAGAGGAAGAGGGTGCAGACAAACCAGAAGAACTTGAAAAATCAGAGGAAACAAACAAATCAGAAGAATATGACAAATATTCAAAGGATATCACTTTGTTTTGCTCACTCTCATCAATTAAGCCTACCACTTTTGATGAAGCATTGACAGATGGTGGACGGGTTCTTGCAATGCAAGAAGAGTTAAATGAATTTAAGAGGAATGATATTTGGGGATCTAGTACGTAGACCAAAAAAGGACATTATTGGAACCAAGTGCGTTTTCAAAAACCAGCTAAATGAAAAAAGTTAAAAGGTCAGAGAAAAAAAAAAAAAACAAGACTTGTCGCACAATGCTAAATTCAACAAGAAGGCATTTATTACACTAGGACATTTACTCCATTGATCAGGTTAGAAGTTATTTGATAACTCTTCATCATATGCATATTTTTCATTGTTTTTAGTCTTATTTATCTTTAATCATTAGTTAATTTAAGGAGTTATTTGATATATTTTGTTGATTTTAGTTCTTGCATTTAATGAAATGTTTATGTTCTTATTTCCTTGATTAAGTAGAGATTTTCCGTAGTTTTGCGATGTTTCTTTGTTTAAGTGCAGTGCTGAATTTTGGTGAGAAATCAACATAACTTATGTGAAGTATTTCAGCCATATATGGAGTGGTAAATGTCCTATTGGGGTCAACCCAAGTTCAAATGAAAGCAAAGATTCATATCTACAACTTTCATGAAGACACTAGAATCAAATTCAGAATCAAAAGAAATATTGCACTAAACGGAATACAGAAGATGTTGTGCACTTGAAGCGCGCCCGAGGCGCATTTCCACAATATTTTCACATCCTGATTTTGTCCAGGTGCACGTGAATCGCGCCAGGGGCGCGCGACGCACATTTGAACACATTAAAATTCGTTTTTCTCACTTTTTAGGTACCTTTTTTATTATTGGGAAGTTTGGAGAATTATGCCATAGTAGAGAAATTCAAAGACAATCATTTCTAACACCATTGGAGCAGTTTTATCAAGAATTATTCATGGTTCTTTCTTGTAATTCATCTCTAATCTCTATCTTTTCTATCTCTATCGCGAGTAACTAAACCCTGTTTGTTAGGGATGAGTGTAACAAGATGAAATCCTTATTTTTATGATTTGATTTCTAGTTATATGAATGAGTTTATTGAATTATTTTTCTCATCTATGTGCTTAATAATTTTTATTGCTTGATCAACATTAAAATGTTTTATGATTCGTATTTTGAAACGGAAGTGAACTTTACGAATGCTTGAGATGATAAATTCATGATATTGTTGTCTATGGATAGATGAATATCATGAAAATAATTAGATTTGTTGCAAAAGCATTGATTTAAAAAGAGAATTATTGTACCATAAAGCTTAATTCTAATCTTAACTCCACTAAGGAATTAGGGGTTACTTTGGAATTAAAGGTTTTGTCACTAAGACATTAGGGCAAGAATAATAAGAGAATTCGGTAATAATTCAATAAAGGAATTTAGTATATAGGATAAAATTAAAAACCAATGTTGGATTCGAAGTGAAACTCATCCCTGACATTTTTCTTATTATAAAGGATCAATTTTATTACCGTTGTTAATTTTAAATATTATTTCAATCAATTCAGAAACTTTTTGTTCAGTTTTAGTAATTAAATACAAATCGATAGTAAAACGCAATCCTTGAGTTCGACACTCGGTACTACCATTTTAATTATTATTAGCAACGATTTAGTACACTTGCTGAAACGCTATGACTATTTGTATCCTACTTTATTTTGCTGCAAGTACTAACACTACATTATTTCAAATGGATAATAAAAGTGTTTTTCTAAATGGTTATATAAATGAATAAGTCTATGTTAAACAACCTCCCAAATTTTTTACGTTTTAAATTTCCAAATCATTTCTTAAAACTTAGGGAATCTATTTATGATCTAAAACAAGCACCTAGAGCATGGTATGATAGACTTAGTAATTTCTTGCTTAAAACTAACTTTGAAAGAGGACAAATATATACACACACTCTTTAGAAAATAAATAGGAGATGACATTCTTATTATTCAAATTGTATGTTGATCACATTAGTTTTGGATCTACTAATGGCACTCTTTGCTAAGAATATTCAAAATTAACGCAGCTTGAATATCAAATGAGTATGATGGAAGAACTTAAGTTCTTCTTAGGCATACAAATTCAAGAAAGTCAAAAAGGTATATACATTCATCAAACTAAATATACATAAGAGTTTCTTTAGAAGTTTTAGATGAGTGATTGCAAACCTATGGCTACATCAATGCACCCTACTTGTTCACTTGAAAAAGATAATTCAGGCGAAAAAGTTGACAAAAAAAAACAACTATAGAGGAATGATAGAATCCTTACTTTACCTTACTGCTTCCAGACCTGGCATCATGTTTAATATATGGGTATGTGCAAGATTTCAAGTTGACCCTAATGATTCCCATTTAACTGTTGTTAAGAGAATCCTTAGATACCTAAAATACCATTAAGCTTACCTTATTCTACAAGAAATCTCCTAAGTAAAAACTTAGTGTATAATGTGATTATGATTATGTTGGAAATAAACTTGAGAGAAAGATCACTAGTGGCAAATGCACCTTTCTAGGTGACAACTTAATATCTTGATCAAGTAAGAGACAAAACACCATTGCAATGTCAATAACAGAGGCTGAGTACATTTCAATAGCTAGCTACAATTCTCAACTACTTTTGATAAATCATCAACTTGAAGACTACAAGATCCTAGAATCCAACATTCCCATCTATTGCGATAACACTTATGTCATTTTTATAACCAAAAACCCTATCCTACATTCTAGAGCTAAACGAATAGAGATCAAACACCACTTAATTATGGACTTTGTTCAAAAATGGGTATTAAACATCCAATTTGTAGACACTGAACACCAATGGGTTGGGCTGACATATTCATCAAACCACTAGCTGAAGATAGGTTTAACTTCATTAAGAAAAACCTAACCTTACATTCATATGTGACTGATGTTGTAATCACATACGAATAAAAATAAAAATAAAAAGAAAAACAAAATAAGAAAATTTTACTTTCAAGTCTTTTTGTCTATGAAAAAAGAACGAAAAATATATTTGATATTATGGGGGAAAAAAAGGATACTAAGACTTAGGGGGAGCCCTAAGCTATGGGGAGTCAAAGAAAAATTGTTATAAAAAATACAAGTTCTGTCATCATCAAAAATGGGAAGATTGTTGGAACCAAGTTGGTTTTACATTTAGAGTTTTGATGTTAACATGAGTTTTTTATGAGAACAATATATTTGACTTCAAAGAGTATGAAAGAAGATTCATGTTAATCTAAAATAAGATTTGATTCAAATTTATAATTGAAGAAAATCTAAAATAAGATTTGATTCAAAATTATAATTGATAAAAATTTAAAAATTTGAGAAACATTTTCTAAGTGTTCTTTTCTTAGAGTGTGAGAGTTATTATTATCATCAACTTTATTAGAAGCAACTAATCAAGTTCCAATATTTTATATCCAACCCAATAGTTGTTTCATTCTTTCTTCAATGTGGGGTTGTCAGGTTGTTAAGAGAAGACTTGACTTACAAGGTCAAAGTGGTTAGTTCCTCAAAAGTCTGGGGTTGTCAGGATGTTTGGGAAGACTGACTTGGAGGGTCAGGTACTTTGTAATTCAAGGTATTTGAATTAGTGGATTAAAGCCTTTTGAATGAGGCGACTAGACATAGTCAAGTTAATGGTGAACCAGGATAAAACTATGTGTCAAATTATTTATGCTTTCGTTGTTTTTTTTCCTTCGAATTCGGTTGCTTCTAGTCCAAGTAATTCACACAAACCAATCAACCTTCATCAAATTAGCAAAATGTTATCAACTTTGTCAAACACAATTCAACCATCTTCTCGTGTTTGCACCTTCACGACGGACCATATGTTATGTAAAAGGATTTCTCTAGGGGAGCTCTAATATTCACAGAGATTGATGGAGAGGAAGTTCCACTCCCAGTAAATTATGATGCAGTCAAAAGATATTATGATTGAACAAAAAACAAATGGTTGAAAAATAGGCCCATATGGTCCCTCGTGAAACTAGACCCATATATATATTCCCTTTTTATTAACATTCTAACCTAGACCCATATCTTTCTAAGAACTGCATTTTTCACCCATTTCGATCTAACCATTGGTAACTCATTCGAAAACGTTCTTTTTTAATTCTTGTCGATCTATGCATCGGTTACCAATCTGAACATGATCATTTGATCATTCTTGTCGATCTTCCCATCGATAACCAATACGAAGACGTTTTGAATTCTTGTCAATTTGTACATCGGTAATCAATCCGAACACAATCATTTTTATTCATGTCAATCATTCGTTTAGTTTTTCATTACATATCACATTCTTATCTGTTTTTTCATTACACATGCAAAACACGCGTTCTTTCATTTCACAATTTATTTAGACAAAATTTAGATCCTTATATTTAATTCTTTTACAATGATAATATTCATATTTTCTCATAAAATATAATTAAATAGAAACAACGTTGGTACCTCAATTTTACCGACCAATTAAAAATAATTCCAAAAAATAAGTAATAATATGTTAAATAAATATTTTTCAACTATTATTATGAAATATAAAAAATCATCGTTTTATAAATCAATTTGGAGTATATATTTACCTAGTTCTTATTACATTATATTTACCACCACAAATAAAATAAAACAAAATATATATTTTTTATTTCCCCTTGTTAGGGTCCAACGCCTCCTTTACATGTTCTTTTTTTTTTTTTTACTAATAAAGCTATAATCTTTACTAAGAATACAAAAAGTTGAACAACTTTTTTTCCTTTCTATGGATGCACAATTTCATAGTTTATGCAAAATAATAGAAAACAAGACATCAATTTTTCTCATAGACACAAAGATTCATTCATGTAGAAAACAAAAAAAAGTTAAATAGAGAAAGTTTTTTTTTTCCTGTTTATTTCAACAAAATCATAATATAGAAAATGAGTGATTATTTTGAAAAAAAAAAAGAAGGAAGAGAAGAGAGAGAGGAAGAAGAGAAATATGTAAATTTTATTTTCCTATATGAAAACTCTATTTTTCTAGAGGATGCGACTACCTCACTGTTTTGCACTAACGAGTAACAAAATACACAGTTTGTTAAAAGGATTTGCTTGTGAGTTATCAAATCTGTTGCGGCACCAAGATCACCAACGGTTGGGGTGAGTGATGAGGTACGGCAAGCGAGAATGAACTTCATTCGGCAGCGGCTATCAATTCTTCTAATCCTAAGAAGAAAAAAAACTATCTATTGATCTAGTTTTTTTGTTATCATTTTCTGAGTTATTTGATAAAGTTATGATATGAGTTTTGTGTTATGTTATAATCCTGTGAAGTTTGTTTTACTTGGTGATTGGTTTATAAGCATTAACTATTTATGTTTTTTTAGTATGTTTGTTGAAAACAATTCTAAGAACATGGACAATAGCTTAAGAAAGAAAAAAAATGAAAGATTAGACATATGAGTTTATTTTGCAAAAAAACTAAATTGCGGTTATTTTTAAAAAAGATGCAATACAAAAAAGGTAATAAGAAGAAAATTAGAGGATGATAAGAAAATTGATACATTACTATCGAACTTGGTTTTGCTGGATTGATTTTATAACTTTAAATTGTCTACTTCTTAGTATTTTTGTCTATTATTGTCTCTTTTCTTTACACAAGAGTGCTCTCTTCCTTTTTTTCTCTCTCCTTTTGGATGTAGGTTACAAAAGACAAAGAATTAGTTGTGAATTGATCACCTTTATATTGATTTTTATTACTATTAATTAATTTATTTTTTATTTCTTTTCATTCAATTTATCACCATTATACTAATTTTTATTACCATTAATGTATTTCTTTTCGCTATCTTTTCATTCAACTATATACGTTTTTTTTTATATTTTAGAAATGATTGAAACGTCTGAACATGAATCAAAACCAGAAACATTGTCTAAAATTTATTGCTCTAATTAATTTTTATTTATTTTATTTTTTAACTTTTTATTTTGTTTAAGGACATAAAAAGTCCACACACAAAAATAACGAATAAAATAAAAAGTCCACACACAAAAATAACGAATAAAATTAAGTGTCAACACCATTGTTGTTGGTAGATCGAAGATGCAAATTTTTTTTTATTTTGTTCAAGATGTGAAGAAGCTTAATGCTTGAAATGAGCATTTTATATCCTATGTAGGAAGAGAGGTGCTAATCAAATCGGTGGGTTAATTAATACACATCGATCAACGTCATGAGTTGCTTCTTAATCCTTAATTCGTATAGGATTGTGTGACCACATTGAATTCATGATTTTAAAAAATTAGTGGAGATCTTATCTACGCTTAATTCTCTGATAAGCATGGTATTTTCTAAGATGTAATTTCCTTCAAGTTCAACCTCGCCACCACCAAAGTTATACCTGTAAAAGTATTCATGCTATAATATGGATCTTTAAAAGGGGTTTCTTGTGAAAAGTCGATACATATCGTTGTGTCAATATATAGGATGAGAATTGGTTACGGCTACATAATGGATAGGAAGTGCAGACACCTAACCTTTCCCGTACTGAGTTCTCTCATGTATCGTAGTTGATTCACCAAGACCTTGTTATCTAGAACAACCACTTAGTTAACTCAATTTTTTTACGACTTGATGTTATGCAAATCCTACAATTTTCACTCCCCGTCTCTAGACATAGTGACCCGATCGTTTTGACCTGACAAAAAGAGCCATTTTTTACCACCATCGTTAATACTTAACACAATATTAAACACAATGCTAAATTACATCTGTAGTCCCTTAACTTAATTTCAGGTAATGTTTTAGTCTTTTATCTTTTTTTTTTTTTTCGAGTTGGTCCTTTATTTTAATTTTAAGTGACAATTTGATATTTTATGTTTTAAAATTTCAACAATGTTATCCTTTTTTATACAAAAATAAATCCAACCAAAACCCATAAAATTAATAATCATCTTCAATATAATACAAATTTTATCTAATCCATAATTCAAATATTCAAATACAGTCATATTTTCATCTCCAACAACATCAAATGAAAATATGAGTTTATTTCAATATTTAAGTTATGAATTTAATTAAATTTATATTTTATTGAAGATGATAATGAATTTTATAGATTTTGTTTATAAAAATAGACCGCAAATGTAATTTAGCCTGAACACAATCTAAAGTTTTGAAACCTCAAAACAATTCAAAAACATCTGAACCTGACTTGGAGAATTCGGTATAATATTTTCTTTTTCAAGTAGAACCTTATTCAAAGAGTGGACAAAGTTTTGGTACCTCAAAACAATTTCAAAACATGTGAATCTAACTTGGAGATTTCAACATAATATTCTCCATATCAAGAAGAATGTTATCTGAAGAGGTGTTCTGGTTGATCTTATATGTCCCTACTACAAGGAAGAGGTTGAAAACATGGATCATGTTTTTTGCAATTTCTGCTCAGGAAAATCGGTTTGGCATCACTCCCTCTTAAGTGCAAGTTTGATTAAACATCTTTAAATTTCCCAACTTGGCATAAAAAAAATTATTTATGCATCCCTTTCAAATGTTATAGAGATTATTTTATCTGGCTAATATAGTATATTGTAGTTGTTAATCTGCAATTTGCCTCTCCTGCAAGATGCAGTCCGCCTCGGATCATTTGTATAAAATATCAAAGTCGATGTTGGAGATCCATACAATGTTTGTAGAATTGGCATTGTTAACAGAGATGGTGAAGGTGTTGTCTTAAATACTACTATTAATGTTTTATTAATCCAATTAGAGATCTTTAAAGTTCGTATCAGGAAATAAAATAATTTAAATTAAAATCTAAAAAAGGTTTATTAATATTGATGTGACCCAATCATCTGAGATTTATATTTGAGCAATTTAGTGCTGTTATTTAACTCCCAACTCGTGGATCCAACAAGATATGAAGCTGATGACAACACAACAATATTTGAATTTTTCAAACACTGAACCAACGAAGATGATTCAAAGTATAGTGAAACTCAAAAATAAACATAGTTTATAACATCAAGATCCAAACACACAATACATAGAGAAACACACAATACATAGAGACAGCTTAAGAAATCATAATTTTCCTAATACATAAGGAGAATCACAAAAGATAGAAAATATACAAGTAAAGAAAACGTATATTGTTTTGCCTCAGTTAAATCCATAGATGTCATATGAATGTAGCTTTACCAAGTAGGTTCTCCCTGAAGACAGGGGCTTGGCTCCACAACACTTCAAACAAGTTGGATTATATCATCATCAGCAATGTTACAAGCTACCAGCATACAAACTACTAACATGATTAAATAACAATAAAGTTATAATTCAAAACACTGTCCATTTCAACCAATCACAAATCATTTTTTGTACAGAATTCAAGGTAAATTCGACTAAAGTCATATATATTTTATAGATCCACCGATTGTGACATAATCTGAACATATGAATTAAATCATCAAAACATAAAATAAAAAACAACTTTTATTCTAAAATTAATGAATAGTAAAAAGCCTCAGATCATTAAACAGCTCTAACAATCACGATTTTTCAGAAGCAGAACTGGCATTGAAGCTGTGATCAGAAATCCTCATAGGCGACAATTATTGAAAAATAAAATTCAATATATACTAAGAATTACAATTAAAATAAAAAGGAAAGATAATATTCAGGCTCATATAAAGAAATTCAACCATATTTCAGTCCATAGTACTTCATCGATAATCTCAGAAGCGCGGATAATATGTAATCATAGCCAACAATTAATAACAAAAAATAGTAAAATTTAAGTTAAAAAAATAAAAAATTTGTAACTTATTTGATAATATAAGAGGTGTTTTCAAAGGAAAAATAAGAATAAAAAAACAAGACCTCAAAGTGAAAACGACCGCGTTTGAATTTATGCCTGAAGGACTAGCTCCAAAATTCCAAAATGTTCGAAAACAAGCTGAAGGTAAATCGAGGCAAATTCAGATTTGAAAACTAATAAAAAGAAAAGAGTAAAGCAATTGAAGATTTTGAATCGACGATGTAGACATTACTTTGACACAGATTCAATCGTGGAATAACTAAGACTGAACTGCAACACGAAGGGCGTTGATTTTGCACGAGCAATGGGGCTTTCACCTCATCCATCATTCAGAGAAGCCCGGGGTTGCATCGTGCGTATAATTTGAAAAGAATTGAAGGAAAATTGAAAATCTTACGATGATTTCGAAGGAATTAGGGAATAGTTTTAATCAGTGCCCCTAATTGTTAATGTATGTTTAAAAGAGACAGAAGGTAGAGTATTATATAGGCGCGGAAAAGAAAAAACCCCCACATCTAATACCATTTTTAACAACAAATTTTGAAATATCCAAAACTCTTTTTTTTATTTAAATTTATTTAAACTCGTAAAATTTTACTTGTAATTTCTGTAAAAATACAATTTTAAGTTTTTATAAAAATTTTCCACAAAGAGTTAGTGTTTGCTTAAATTAAATATGTAATGTTAATATTTTTTATTTTTTCTTTCAAATATATTTAAAATATTCATCTATAATTTTTTTAATGTGATATTATATTCTCCACTAGTCTCTTATTTAATTTTGTTCATATGAATCTGTTCATGTGGCACACTGAGGTGAATTATAGGTATAAATCAAGTATTTAACTTTATTTATTCTAAAAAAAAATTAGATTTGTAGGTGAATAATTGGAAAAGTTAAATAATTGATTTATGAGCTATAATCAACCAACGTAGAGATTTGATAAAAAAAGGACTATGACAATGGTGATTGGTGGTTGAGGGGTAGATGTGTTTGTTATTGATAACAAAGGTAAGAAAAAGATAAAGGATGGCAAAAAAATAAGAGAAAGATAATGGAGGAGAGAAACTACCAAAAAAAATGATAGAGGAAGAAAACATCAACAAGAAAGAAGACATAACAAGATGGCATTACTAACAAAAAAAACTATATTAAGAGGCAAAGCAAACTCGGAGAGAAGGATGAACTTTTCTCTCCAGAATTCATTCTCGTTCATTCCATAATCAAAATGTTAAAGTCTAAAATTCTTATGTTTTACAAATACAGTTATCAGATTCATGTTGTACCAATGATCAAAAAGGAAATAACCTCTAACTTTTTGTAAAATGATTCTCCCCTCGTTTCATAAAAAATATCTATTTTTCTTATTTCTCATATATTAAGAAATGATTATAAATATAAACAGTAAATAAAAATTTTACAAAATTATTCTTATTAATAATTGGTATATTTTTCATTATGGTGAATGCAAAGTGAAATATAAATTTTATTAATAATGTATATTTGTATTAATTAAAGAATAAACTCATAACCAACTTATTGTTTAAAAATAATGCATTCGAGCAAGATGCGCTAAAAGATTTTGCAACTGAAAATATTTTGAAAACAATTGTGGTCAAATACCCATCAAGCTCTTGTTCAATATATCATATGACTCATTCTTTTTTTAACAGTATGATATGACTCATACTTATGGCTCAAATGAGCACAAATTTTGCAAACTTTAGTAAGTTTCCTTTAGCTAAATTTGTAAAAACTTAGAGAAATCGTGGTTTGGGAGCATCGATGCATTGTAAAAGAGTGTAGATACAATAAATAATGATGTTTAATTCAAATATTACCCTATGATATACAACATTTTTTTAAATGTTACAGTCGATAATTTATTAACGATAAGTATGTAAACGGAGATTCGAACGCTAAAAGTTTTATGAAATAGCTATCTATTTTTTTTTAGGTTAAAACAAGATTCCATTATCCAACAACTACAATTTTCTCTAAAAGAATATTTCATTAACAAGACTTCATCCTCCCAATCATAGATGAGATTTACTATCCCAAACCCCTCTCTACTTGGTTATCGAGATTTCCTCTCAACCTTTGCGCCCCTTCATCACAAAATCTTGGGATCCCTGGTGTCGTGAATGTCATACAACATATAGTGACTTAAATGATTTTAATCATTGTGATTCTATCTGGATCAGGATCATTCACCAATATTTACTGCATTTGATTCACTTTTTATGCATATTTGGGTGGATATGGAAAAGCCAAACAATTACATGATCTCATTTTGTTTTGATGACACAACCATTGTATATTAAACCAGCATATAACTTGTACTCCTACAACCAATTCATCTGTTTTCTTTTTGTCTCCATTTGTAGTTGGTTTTCCATTTACGGCAAACAAAAAATGGCTGAAATTGTTCACAACCTTGAATAAAATAGCAGCAACAATAACATTATGTTGGAAATGATGATGATATTAATAGAAAATTATTGGAAATAATGATGACATTAATAAGAGTTAGTGTTGTTGTGAATTGAAAAATAAGGAAGTCCCACATATGATGGATATCACACACTAGTAGTGTTTATAGGGTAGAGGTATAGAACTTAGGGTGTGCCCCAAGGAGTACCACAAAATTCACTACCGCACATGCGCGTTGCCGCCGTCTGTCAGGCTGGCTTGGCTCGGCCGGACTCGGCCTTGACCTTGGCCAGATGGATCCTTGAATGTCTCTAATCTAGTTGCGGATTTCCTCTATAAATAGAGGATTCTCCTCAGTTGGAAATGTTTTTCTCTCTTCTCCCCCTTTCTTACTCACAAAACGTCTTAAAGAGAGGAACCTAATCCGCGACTCAACCCATTAATATTTTCGGTAGCATAAATTGTTTTTTCAAAGTTTTTTCGAAATTCAAAAACAACAATTTTAAGACGTTTCCATACTGCCATGCCTACCGACGAAATTATTGGGACAAGTTCTTCTGCTTCTAACTACAACAAACCATTTCGATTTGAGGGAAGTCACTTCAAATGATGGCAACAAAAAATCTTATTTTTTCTAACCATGGAAAATGTTTCAAACGTTCTTAAGGATGACATTCCTGTTGTTCCAGAAACAGATGACCAAACAGAAAAGGATAAGAAAGATGTTGAATTAACCCAATGGGAACATAATGATTACTTATTTAAGAATTATATTCTTAATGGACTTGCTAATGATCTGTATGATTACTACAGTTCCGACAACAATACTACTAAACAGGTTTGGGATGCTCTAAAGAAGAAATATGATACTGAGGAAGTTGAAGCCAAAACGTATGTTGTTAGCCACTACATCAAATATCAGATGACGGATCAATGGAAGCTCAGTATCATGAAATCCAGAAAATTGTTCACGAGATCATCTCTGAAGGTATGTCCCTAAATGAACAGTTTCAAATTGTTGTTATTATTGACAAACTGACCCTTGCTTGGAATGATTTTAAAAATTCTCTCAAGCATAACAAAAATAATTCTCTCTAGAAATTCTGATAACTCGCTTTAGAATTGAGGAGGAATCCCGAAAGCAAGACCAGAAATATGAAGTTCTTCTTGTGGAAAATAATCAGAAAAAGAAATTCATCGAAGCAGTTCTGAAGCCAAACGGCAAACAACTAAAGAATCATAATCGCACTTTAAAGAAAAACAACAAGAATGGGAACCCTCAAAAGGTCTGAATTATAAGGCAGTAACCACCTACTAGAAATAGCCCTCTCCCTTTTCTCTACTTTCATTGTGGGAAAGAGGGTCATATGACACGCAAGTGTAGGAACAAGCAAGGCACTGCTAATTAGGCTAACTTGACAGAAGAGCAATTTGTTGTTATGATAACTTAGATCAACCTTTTTGGTGGATCATATGGATGATAGATAGCCATTGGCGCCCCACGCCATGTCTGTTATGACCGTGCTATGTTTAAAATATACATTGTTGTTGAAGACAAGAAAGTGTTGTTGGGAGATTCCCACACCACTAATGTTGTTGGTATTGGAGATGTGGAACTAATATTCACCTCTAGAAAGACCTTAATTCTTAAGAATGTTATGCACACTCCTGAAATAAGGAAGAATCTAGTTTATGGGTTTCTTCTCAATAAGGCAGGGTTTACTTAGTCTATAGCAACAAATTTGTACACCATTTCTAAAAATGGTATTTTTGTTGGGAAATGGTACGCCACTGATGACATGTTTAAATTGAATGTTGAAATCAATAAAATGTTTCCTTTTTCTTACATGTTGTTTGATTTTTAATATTTGGCTTGTTAGACTCTGTCATATGAACAAACGTGTGATTTCAAACTCAAGTAACTTAGGCTTAATTCCAAAGTTAGATTTATAGGATTTTGAAAAATGTAATTTTTGCAATCAAGCTAAAATAACTAAGAGTTCACATAAATCAGTAATTAGAACATTTGAACCTTTAGACTTAATACACTCTCATATATGTAAACTTGATGGGACGTTAACAAGAAATGGAAATCGTTATTTTATCACTTTTATTGACGATTGCTTTGATTATACTTTTGTATATCTAATGAAAAATAAAAGTGAAGCGCTTGACATGTTTAAGATCTTTGTAACTGAAATTGAAAATCAATTTAGTAAAAAGGTTAAGAGGTTTCTTAGTGATAGAGTAACATAGTATGATTCCATTTTATTTAATTAGTTTTATAAAATCCAAGGAATTATACATGAAACTATTGCACCATATTCACCTAAAATGAATGGTAAAGCTGAAAGAAAGAATAGAACTTTTACTGAACTAGTTGTTGCTATTATGCTTAACTCTTGTGTTGCATCTCACTGGTGGGGGGAAATTATTTTGAATTATTTTGCTATGTTTTGCATCTTGTATTACATTATCAAAAATTTCCTGTTGTCATTAAAGGATAAAGTGATGTTGATTGGAACACCTTATCAGATGACTCCAAAACAACTAGTGGCTATATTTTCAGTATAGTCGGTGGTGGTGTATCTTGGAAATCGAAGAAACAGACGATATTGACGTAGTCCACTATGGAGTTTGAAATGATAACACTAGCTACTACTAGTGAAGAAGCAAGTTGGTTCAGATGCTTGCTAGTTGAGATCCCTTTATGGGAAAAACCTTTGCCAACTGTGTTGATCCACTGCAATAGTACCGCAACTATTGCAAATATTGAGAATCGTTATTACAATAGTAAGAGACAACAAATTTGTCGTAAGCACAACACAGTTAGAGAACTACTTTCTAAAGGAGTTGTTATAGTGGATCATGTATGCACTGATGAAAATTTAGCACATTCTTTGACAAAAGGATTAGTTAGAGAGAAAGTCGTAAATACATCCAAAAGGATGAGACTATTTCCTATAGATCAATGAGTCACTTATGATGGTAATCCGACCTAAAAGATTGGAGATCCCAAGAATTAGGTTCAATGGGTAATAACAAGTCATAGTGATAAGAGATGAACATGTTATATTATATATGAAAGAAGCATGATTCCTGAAGCGATAAAAGGATGAGATAATAGAAACTCTTAATGAGATCTATACTCTATGTCGAGTGGAGTACATAGCTACATAAGTACTCTTAATAGACTCACCTATGTAAATGTGGAAGTGGGGTTGTTTCCTAAGGAATTTTGAGGCAGAATTCCTAAAGCATTCACTATACTAGGATACACGTGCATGACGATAAATGCACGAGCTTTTGAGAATATACCCAAATGAAAAGGTTGTGTGTAAGTTTGATGTCAAAGATAGAGTTCAAGAGTACGACCCATTCTTGTTGAATCTGAATCTTATTTGCTATGCAAAGGTTCAAGTCAAAAGACACCTTTGTTTATGCACAATCTTATAGAAGCGTTTGACGCTATTTCAGAAACCTTCTTTTAAACTTCAAATGGGGGATTGTTGGAAATGATGATAATATTAATGGAATATTATTGGAAATAATGATGACATTAATAAGAGCTAGTGTTGTTATGAATTGAAAAATAAGGTAGTCCCGCATAGACGAGATATCACACACTAGTAGTGTTTATAAGATGGATGTATGGAACTTGGGGTGTTCCCCAAAGGGTACCCCAATTTTGTAAAGCAGGAAGAACGCATGCAAAATGGACAACCACGTGCGCGCTCTCATTGTCGCTGCCCGTTTGGCCGTCTCGGTCGAGATTAGGTTTTGGCTAAGTGGTGTATTATTTTTTAGTATATGAAAAATTAATAAATTATTTATTTATTTATTTAATATCAAATGAATGCTTGCATTTTTATCTTTAATTGATACATTAATTACATAATTTCCCTCCACCGAGTCAACTTTCAATATCTGATCCAATATTCCTTCCTGAATTTGTGCTTCTATTATTGCTAGGTCAAAACCCTAATCTTTGGTCTCACGCGCCTGTTGTTGCCCGGTCAAAATCCTAAGTTTGGAGCGCACGTTTTTGTGGTCAACTAGTCTGGAGTGCACGTTTCTGAAGTCAAATCTTGGAGTGCACGTTCAGATGAATCCTTGAATATATTTGATCTAGTTGCGGGTTTCCTCTATAAATGGAGGATTCCCCTCAGTTCAAAAAACACACCAAAAACACTCTAAATCTAAGGTTTTTCTCTCTTCTCCCCCTTTCTTACTCACTACTTCTCTTTCTTTCGAGTGGTCTTAGTATCATATTACGAGTGGCAATCATTCGACTGCCATATTGACAGTGTATTTCTAGAATAGTTTTCTACAGTACAGTAGAACTTCGATATAGAGTATCTAGAATGTTTTATCCTGGGACTTCGTGGTTGATAGTCTGTCTTGCAAAATTTGAGTAGTGCCTCGAAACTTCTTAAAGAGAGCGACCTAGTTTGGGACTAAACTCAGTAATATTTTCGGTGCCATAAAAAAAAAATCAAAGTTTTTTCAAAATTCAAAAACAACACCTTTTCACTCACATATGCAACTCCAACCTTGTGATCACCATCGATGATGATGATATTATGAATGCCATTTCTAAATGTCCTAAGAGTATCACTGAAAAATTCATTCACCAAGCACCTCTTCAAAGGGTTATTGAAGGTTTCTGGTCCAATCGCAAGGATCTTATAATTGAGTAATGGCGGGGAAAAACTTACAAATTCTTCATGAAGCAATAGAGCGATAGCAAATAGATTATTATAGGTAATCCTTGGTATTTTCAAAACTCTTGGTTGATTGTTCACCCTTGGAACAAAGAGATTGATCCAACTAACATGGAATTCAACTCTACTATGTGGATTCAAATACACGGACTACCTAAACATTGTATAACCCTAAATATGGCTACTAAGATTGGTTTTCGTATGGAAAGATCTTAGATGTTATTGCTTACCAATTTTCTGGAACATGGTATGATTGTGAAGGTTCTAATACAATTAAAGGCGACATAGAAGGTCCAATTACCACTTTTTTTTATTTCTATTGTGCCCTAGTTGGTCATGGTGATATTGAATGAGATGAGAAATCAGCTGACCCAACGAGGAACACTCCTTACAACTTGGTTCGAAATTACATACGCGGATTAAAGGTCAAAAGTTTCATATGAATCAACAATTCAAGCAAAGGCTTGGGGTGATATTGTGAGTGGTCCAAACCATGTACCTATTGAACCTAAACAATATAAGTCAGAAGATGTGGAAGCTAGTGATCCTTTGGCTACAATGAAGGATCAAGACAAAGCTCACCGGATGCGCACTTAAAGAGAAAGGATGTGCCAAAATATTTGGAAAGAAATATCGTGGTTGAAACCCAATTGGCAAAACTGTTAAATATAATTCTAATTGATTTGTAATTAGTTAGTTAGAACATAGTTAGAACTTAGTTAGAATATGGTTAGAGGTTAGTTCAGGTTGTTATAACTTGTACAATAAGAAATTGCTTCTATAAAATCCATAAGAACCAAGGACATAAAAATAATTTTTCTGACTGAATTCTAGATTGTTAATCATTCTCCAGATTACACTCTCCAGATTGATAATCAATCTCCGTCTTCTGAACTTTCTGATTTCTTTTCTTTTCTTCTCAATTTCAATTCCTCTCAATTATACAACTTGTTCCAACAATTGGCATCAAGAGCTTGGGTTATAATTCTTGGGAAACACGAGTGCAAGTGTGATGGGGAATCAAAATTGGGGAACACAAGTGAGTGAAAAAGAGCAAAGAAATGAATGGAGGAGGGTTTCCATCAAATCTGCCAATTTTGGATGGGAAGAACTGGGAGAGATGGAATGCATCAATGAAGTCATTTTTGGGAGCTCAAGAAGTGTTTGAGATTGTCCAAGAAGGTTATGAATAGCTGGGAGCGAATCCTAAAGAAAGACAACAAAAAAAAAACTTTCAAAGATTGCAAGAAAAGAGATTGCAAGACATTGTTTTACATCCAACAGAGTGTGGATTCAAATAATTTTGTAAGGATCTCAAAGGTATTTACATCAAAAAAGGCATGGGATATCTTGGTGAAGTATTACACGGATGGTGAAAAAACCAAGAAGATCAAACTTCAAATACTAAGAAGAAAAGTATGAGTTACTACAAATGGAGAATAATGAGAATGTGACTGACTATTTCAATCGAGTGCAGACAGTCACTAATCAGATGAAAGCCAATGGAGAAGTGATGACTAAGGTGGTGATCATTGAAAAGATTATGAGGACACTAACACAAAGATACGATTGATGTAGCTAAATATCACTACAAGGGGGGTTGAATAAGGATTTTGCTGTTTAAAAATAATTTTCAAGAGATTGTAAAACTATCCTCTCACTGAGGATGGATTTTTTCAACCCTTTAGTTTTAACTTGAGCAAAAGAGTAAAAGAAGAATATGAGAGAGACACACACAATTTTA
Organism: Cicer arietinum; assembly: GCF_000331145.2. Lineage (NCBI taxonomy): Eukaryota > Viridiplantae > Streptophyta > Magnoliopsida > Fabales > Fabaceae > Cicer > Cicer arietinum. The sequence goes on along the minus strand of NC_021165.2, from coordinate 58,527,552 downwards.
TACTGGTTCACCCAAAGATGGCTACGTCCAGTCCTCACACTCTTGTGAGATTTCACTAACTTTCAAACAGATCAACCTCACGTTGAGGATGATTACAAACTGTGTATTCTTTAGTTTCTCAAGCTTACAATCAATTTTCAAATATTTCCAAGCTTCACTCACAAGGAAATTACAAAGTAGTATGAGAGTGATTGATACTTAATACTTTCTCAAAGGATATACAAAGATATAGTGTAGGATTAAAGAAAGTATGACGTGCAGATGTGAATTTGCTCTTGATAGCTTTAAGATGTTTGATCTTTTTATGCAATTGTGTTGTGTATATTATGATGAAGAGCTTGCTGCATTTTATAGAGGTTCAAGCTCTTTGATGATCGTTGGAACTCGTTTTTCAAAGGATCCAAGGTTTTCCATCATAATTACAGAACTGCCATTCAGCTTGTTAGGCCAAGTAGAACCCATCCTCACGCAGCACAGCTTTGATCTTGACATGTCCTTGCTTTTTCTCTTTTATCAGAGTGCAAGGCTGTTTCTTTGACCATGTGAGTTGCATCCTTTTCAAAAACTTTAAGGACTAGGTTGATTTCAACTTTTGAGGTGATATTGACAAGAGAGAAAAAGCCACCCTATGACATAGGACTGTCATACTCAGTCCGAGGATCAGATCTGGCAGGAACATGTCATCGTCCATTTTTGGCTTTGTTGAAGTTGCCTTTTGTTAACTTGACTTCTTCATGTATTAAAACGTGCAAGCCCAATAAATGATCTGATTTTAGCCTTTGCACATGCTTGATGGGTTGCTTTCAACTTTTGTTGGTCCATCCTCAGCCTATTTTGTCATCCTCTTAGACTTAGATCTAGTTGTTCTTGTCCTTTTCCTTTTGGCCTTCTAACTTCTTTATTTCAAATACTTTTACTTATTCATTCTTTGACTTTGTTGTATTTTTCTTTAATGAACAAAAGCATTTGTACTGGTGAGGTCACAACTTGGGCAGATCTGGAGATTTTCCACTTTGCAGGCCATCCTCACATGGTTCATCTTTATCATTTGCCATCCTCACGTGGTTTTTCATCCCCAGGCCTGAATCATATTTTCCTTCATTTTGCCTTTATGATTAATAACCTTTTATCTTATATGAATACACTCAAGAGCACATGTTAGTCATTAACCACAATCATAATCTCTTAAGTAATTTTGTTATCATTAAAATCATTTGAGATTTTGTCTCAACAACAATCACATAATGGAGGCAATTGAAGAATCAAAGAATCTTGATACAATGAAGTTGAACGATCTGCAAAACTCCCTAAAAGCTCATGAAGTAAAGGTAAAAGAAAGAGATGAGGCACACACACAAACACATGCACTGCATGCTCAGATCAGCAAGAAGTCCAATCAAGATGGAGTAAAAAACAAGAATTGGAAGGGCAGTCAAAATGGCACTAGAAACATAATCAAGATGAGGAGGCTGGAAGTTCAAGAAGTCAGCAAAACAGTTATAATAAAAGCAAGAAACCATCTGGCAAAAAGTAGTTTGAGAAAAGGAGGATCCAATGTTATAATTGTCAAAAATATGGGCATTTTGCAGATCAATGCAGATCTAAGAAAGTACAAAGAGATGATCGTGAAGCTCAACTGGCCTAGGCAGACAGTTCTGACTCAGATGAAGTGTTACTGATGGCTTCTACAAGCATGGAGGTTGATGAGAAGGTAAAAAGGGAAATCAGGTATGTAGACAAATGCTAAACTACAAAGAGATTATGGTGAAGCTCAACTGGCCCAGGCAGACAGTTCTGACTTAGATGAAGTGTTACTGATGGCTTCTACAAGCATGGAGGATGATTGTCATGGATTGTGATATCTTGACACAGGGTGCTCAAATCACATGATTGACCATAAAGATTGATTTGTAACTATTGATGAGAGGATAAAAAGGGAAATCAGATTTGTAGACAACATCACAGTAACAACTGAAGTAGTTGGCAAGATCTTGATTCAAAGAATGGATGGTAAACAATCTTTCATATGTGATGTGTAGTATGTGCCAAATATGAAGAACAATCTGCTAAGCCTTAGACAATTGCTGGAGAAATGATACTCTATGAATATAGGGAATGGACAAATGAAAATGTTTGATAATGCAAAGAGACTTATCTTGAAGGCACCACAGTCCAAGAACATAACCTTCAAGATTGAGATTTAAATCAATGAAAATTAGCGTCTTGCTGTAGAAATCGGGAGGGAAGATTTGTTGTGGCACCAGAGGTTTGGACATTTGAATTTTAGAAGTCTTCAAATGCTGCAGAGCAGTGATATGGTGATAGGAATTCCAGAAATTCAAGTGCCAAAGGAGATATGTGAAGAATGATGTCAAGCCAAGCAGCATAGGAATTCCTTTAAATCAGAATTACCAACTAGATCCTCAAGAACGATGGAGGTGATTTTTTCTGATGTTTGTGGTCCATTTGAAGAAATGTCAATGTGAGGTAATTTCTACTTTGTATCATTCATTGATGATTTTACAAAGACAATGTAGATATATCTAATCAAGAGAAAGAACGGAGTGCTTGAGATACTTACAAAATTCAAGAGAATGGCTGAAAAACAAAGTGGTTTTAGTATGAAAATTAAAATGACAGATGGAAAATGAGAATATAATTCTCATGAATTCTATGATTTTTGTGAAAAAGAGAGAATATTGCATGAAGTGACTGCACCATACACTCCCCAACATAATGGCACTACTAAAATGAGAAACATAACTATAGTAAACATGGCCAGTAGCATGTTGAAGGGGAAGAAAATGCCTCGTAGATTCTGGGGGGAAGCAGTATCAACTGCAGTGTAGATTTTGAGTAGGTGTCCAACCAAGAGACTGGACTCAAGGACACCTGAAGAAGCTTGGACTGGAAGAGAGCCAGTTGCGAATCATTTGAGAGTGTTTGGCTCATTGTGCTTCATACATGTGCCAGCTCAAAACAGGAGGAAGCTTCATGACATGGTTGAACAAATGGTGTTGTTGGGTTATGATGTCAATTGGGCTTACAAGCTATATGATCCAAAAAAGAACAAGGTGGTGATAAGCAGGGACATACTAATAAATGAATCAAGAGGTTAGGACTGGACAATGAATGCAACCAGTCCATACATACCAACCAGATCAGTCAGGAGTGCAGTAGCAGTTGAACTAGTTGAGGACCAGCCAACAGATGTAGCAAATCAGCCAACTTTTGAACCTGTGATGAGATCTGCAAAAGCTAAGCAACCTTCAATCATATTGCAGCTATATGAAGTAACATCTGACTCAGAGATCAATGCAGATGGAGAAGTAATTCATTTTAACTTGCTTGTTGAATCAGAACCAATAAGTGATGAAAAAGCATTGAGTGATCCTAGATGAAGAGCAACAATGGATGAGGAGCTTAAAGCCATCGAGAAAAACAAGACATGGGAGCTGATGAACCTTCCAGTGAACAAGAGACCAATTGATGTGAAATGGGTCTATAAACTGAAATTGAAACCTGATGGGCATGTTGCAAGGTACAAGGCCAAACTTGTAGCAAAAGGATTTTTGCAAAAACATGGGTTGGGCTATGATGAGGTATTTTCCCCAATAGCTAGAATTGAAACAGTAAGGATGATAATCTCAATGGCTAGCTACAAAGTCTGGTCTATGCATCAACTGGATGTTAAATCAGCCTTCCTCAATGGGTCACTAGGTGAAAAGGTGTATGTGAAGCAGTCACCTGGATATGTGAAAACAGGCAAAGAAGATCATGTGTACAAATTGAAGAAAGCCTTATATGGCCTGAAGCAAGCTCCTAGGGCTTGGAACAAGATGATTGATAGATACCTCATAGAGCAACAATTTGAAAAGTGTGTGAATGAGCATAGAGCTTATGTCAAGAAGGGAGCAGCAGCACCTGCACTGCTGATATATCTTTATGTTGATGATTTACTGTTGATTGGCAGTGATGAAGTGAAAATCAAAGAGTTCAAAACCAGAATGGAGAAGGAATTTGAGATGACTGATTTGAGCATGCTGGCATATTTCCTTGGCATTGAGTTTGAAACCAAGAAAAATGGAATTTTTATGCATCAAAAAAAGTATGCAAGTGATGTATTAAAAAGGTTTAAAATGCAAGAATGCAATGGAAGCAGCACTCCATCAGAATTAGGGTCGGTGCTATTCAAAGAGGGCAATGATGAGTTGATTGATCCTACAACCTTCAAGCAAATTGTAGGATCTTTGAGGTACATGTGCGAGACTAGGCCAAATATCTCATATAGTGTTGGGCTGATTAATAGGTACATGGAGAACCCTAGGACATCACACTACATGGCAGCAAAAAAGATCTTGAGATACATAAAGGAGACCATTGAGCTTTACATTTTGTATTCCACAAAACTGAAAGAGTACCACGGACTATGTATTTACAATCAATAATTCACCAATCTCATGTTGTTCAAGGAAGCAAAGCATAGTCACGTGTTCTACTTGTGAAGCTGAATATGTGGCTGCATCCATGGGAGCATGCCAAGCTATGTGAGTGGCAGAATTGGAACTGAGAAGTAATGATGCAATGAAGATGAAGATAGACAGTAAATCAACTATAGACGTAGCAAGACATAGAAATAAGATTCAATTTTCTAAGGGATCAAGTAATGAAGGGTATGATAAGACTGGAGCCCTGCAATACAAATGATTTAAAGGCTGACATTTTAACAAAAAACTTGATGAGGGTAAAGTTCCAAGAGATGAGTATCAAACTTGTATTAAGATCAAATTGAATCACTTTGAATTAGAAAGCGTGTTAAATGTAATTCAAATAGATTTTTTGTAATTAGTTAGTTATAATATAGTTAGAAGTTAGTTAGAATATGGTTAGAAGTTAGTTAGAACATGGTTAGAAGTTAGTTGAGATTGTTATAACTTGTAGAGTAAAAAATTGTTTCTATAAAAGGCATAATAACAAGGACATAAACATAATTTTTCTGCCTGAATTCCAAACTGTTAATCATTCTCCAGATTGATAATCCATCTCCGTTTTTTATACTTTTTGTGTTCTTCTCTTTTCTTCTCAATTTCAATTCCTTTCAATTATACAATTTGTTGCAACACAAAACACCATGAAGTAAGTAAAATAAAGGGCATGGAGATTAACTCAACAAAAAAAAAGCACATTGTGCTAAACTATAAGTGGCGAACCTTGCTTAGCAAGTCACCCAGTCAAATCGAATTACCTAGTATAGAACTATAATGGGCTTGGGAACCCTTGTACAATTCAAACATTGAAGAAGCTCATTTATGCTTCTATACTAGGTTCAATTACCTAGTAAACAACTACATAAAGGGTCCAATTTAATATTCTTGTCTGAAACAAAAAAAAAATTAATTTAATTCCATTAGGTACGAGAAAAAAGGTAGTGCTACCCAATCTAGTAACCTCATTATTATTTTTCGAGATACTTTGAACTTGTTCAACTTGTGTGACCTTGGCTACACAAGTGATCCTTTCGCATGGAATAATAACCAAGATGAAAATAATAACATCAAAGCTCAACTAGACCGCTGCATTGCCACGCCTGGCTGGCTTACTCATTTTAAAAAAGTTGTTGAGGTCACTAACTTGTTGTCATACATCTAACTATATTCTTATCTTGCTTAGACTTTGTGCTAAAAGGAATGGACGGCGTCAGGTTGAGACTTTGAGAGCAAGGCCTGTCAGGCCTGATTTTGAGAAACTAATTTTGAGAGCAAAGTCTGTCAAGTCTAGAATACAAATGATTGTCTGAATAATTTGAAACTTTCGCCATGTGTGGAGAATTCTTATAGATTAGATGGATATAGATTCCCAGAAGTTAAAAATGAATTAGCTAGACTCAACTCTGGATATAGATTCATAGAAGTTAAAAATGAATTAGCTGGACTCAACTCCCGCTCTTATCAAGTGGAATCCACTTATTGATAATTTATTTGAAAGCGATGATATTTGTCGGAACATAAACCACAACTCTTATTAGGTTGAGCATGAAGATGGCAACACAAATCTTTCATCAAAAAACTTCTTAGACGTATATTCAAATTGGGTGAATAAGATTATAGATGGCAAAGGTATACTAATGAGGAAAACATTGCCCACACCTTCACCACCATCTTTTCAAGATTGAAGAAGTTGTTGGATTTGTTCAAGATAGCATAACAAATAATATGAGAAATATGATAGATGGTGTTAACAAGAATTGAATTTTTTACTTAACCATGAAACCTATATTTATGATTGGGTCATTGCATGGTTTGCCACACATTTTCTTTCAAAAATATTGACATATCGTGGGTTCAATATTTTAATCGTAATGGAGATTCTGTCATTATCAGACTTAGTTTCTTCTCCTCTTTCCAGAAATGTAGAGCAAGTCCCAATTTTGATTATTGTTAGTGCAAAAAAATTTGCCCATGAGAATGGTGTTGAACATAGTATCCATAGAAACATGAGATATGCAAAGTTTATTTGCATAGATCTGAGCCAAAAATTTGATATACAGAGTTTATTAGCATGGATGTGACCCAAATATCTGAATTGAATGATTTAGGGCTGTTATTTAACTCCCAACTCGTTGTTTAAACAAGAGATGAAGCTGATGACAACACAAACAATTTTTGAGTTTTTCAGACACTGAAAATACAGATGATTCAGAGTATAGTGAAACTCACAAATAAAAATAGTTTATAACTTCTAAAGTCAAAATAAACAATACATACAGAAAGCTTAAGACATCATATTCTAAATGCTTATTTTTGCCTCAGTTAAATCCATTAATGTCATATGAATGGAGCTTCGCCAAGTAGGTTCTCCCTGAAGACAGGGGCTTGGCTTCACAACACCTCAACAAATTGGATTATATCATCATCGGCTATGTAAAAAGCTACTAATATACAAAATAATCATGACAAAACTAGGACATTAAAACAATCAATACAAAAATAAAACATATAACACAATCAATTTGAACCAATCAAAAATCCATGTTAGTTTAAAAAAGATAAGTATGATTAAAATTAAATATATTTTAGCGGTACTCTGATTGCTACACTGATTGAACATATGAATTTAATCCTTAAAACATTAAACAGAAGCAACTTTTTTGCAAAATTGAGAGGCTCAGAACATTAGACAGCTCTAACAATCACGATTTTTCAGAAGCAGAACTGGCATGAAGCTGTAATTAAAAATCATCATAGCCAACAATTATCAATAAACAAAACCAACATTACAAGTTTCAATTAAAATAAAAAGGAAAGATAATATTCAGGCTCATATAAAGAAATTCAACCATGTTTCAGTCCTTAATACTTCATCGAGAATCTCAGAAGCGCGGATAATATGTAATCATAGCCAAGAATTAAAACAACCCTAATAAAAACGAGATCAAATTCAATTATTATGAATTAATAATTGATAATGTAAGAGGTGTTTTCTGAGGGACAATAAGAAAAAGAAAAGACCTCAAAATGAAAACGACCGCGTTTGAATTTTTGCCTGAAGGACTAGCTCAAAATTCCAAAGTGTTTGAAAACAGGCTGAAGGTAAAGCGAGGCAAATTAAGATTTCAAAACTAATAAAAAGAAATTAGCAATCGAAAATAGCTAATCGAGAATGTAGCCATTACTTTGACACAGATTCAATCGTGGAATAAGTAAGACTGAACTGCAACACGAACGGCATTGATTTTGCACGAGCAATGGGGCTTTCACCTCATACATTATTCAGAGAAGCCCGGGGTTGCATCGTGCGTATAATTTAATAAAAACAATAAAATTGTAAGAAAATCGAATGGAAATTTTTACGATGATTTTGATGAACTACGTAAAAATTTTGAATCGGTGCCGTAAAACACTAACATTTGTTATGATGAAGAAAAGAACGTAGACATTGTTATATAGGCGCACACAAACCCTAAAAAACTTTCTCTCACTAACGGTGAAGTGGTAAACCATTGTGTTCAGGCTTTAGTTACCCGACCCAACTCGATTAGGTTTAAACATATTTGGGTCAATCTTCACGGATTGATTTGGTCTTAATATTTATTTTCTATTTGATAGTTTTTTTAATAGAAAATTTTTTTTATTTGATAAATAATTAAGCTGAAGTTAAGTTTTTCAATTTTTTACCCAAAAAATTAACTTTATTTTTATTTAATCGAACTTGTCCTATTAATAATTGTAGATTTAAATTAAAGTTTTTTAAGTAAAAATAATTTTGTTTTAACGATCTGATTAAATTTTAATTTTTATAAAATGTAAACTATAAGTGATTATAAATTGGATATACAACGTCAATCTTTTGCAATATTTGTTCTGATAGAGGTGAAAAAAGGTAGAGTCGAACGAGGTTTTAGAATAAGTCTAAGATTTTTCTATTAAAAAAGTTTAAGGTATAAACTTAGTGTGTGACTTGCATAGTCTTATTTTATGCATGAGTTTGGTCTTTTATAAAAGTCTCGTAAGAATTGTTACTTTATTTAAAAGTTTATTTTATATTAATAATTTTAAATAAGTAATCATATATATAATTTTTAATAGATTAACAAACTAATAGATCAATAAAATTAAGTATTTTTTTGAGATTTAGCATGATGTTTTAAAGAATTTGAATTTATATGATATCATATTTTAATTCTATTTTATTATAATATATTTAAATATATTAAAAATTAATATAAAATAATAAAATTTAATTACTAAAAAATTAACAAATTTATAATTTAATATAAAATAAAATTAACAAAAAATATTATTCATATTTACTTTAGGAGATTAGCATGATAAATCTAAAAGATTTTTATATAGTCTCTAGTTTTATAATCTCTCGTCTGATTTTCTTATTTAAATAAGCTTTAAAAAACTGTGTCTTCACTATTTAAAATAATATTTAGTCTTCAAAGGAGGAACATTTAAAGCTCACTTATGTTGTTATCACTTTGGTCATTGAGCCCTCATTTTACTTTTTAAATAAAAATATCTTGGAATAGAAGAGGGTCCAAGTTCAAGCAAAGAAAGAAATTACACAACAGTCAGTCTAGGGGTAGAAATCCCCTAAATCAACATGGAACATCGAACTTAGAAAAGCCACATAACCAACCAATTACCATCTTCCATGCACATCATTCCTCCACACCCCGAAAGAATTCCACTTTTACTAGCTCCATTAGTGTCAACCCATCTTAGGAGGTTGCCAGCTAATATTAGATACCATTCTATTGGGGTGTCCATGAACCTTACTAACCCCACTAGTCTGGTGATAAAACATACCATGCCAGCTAAATATCAGATATTACTCTGTTGCAAAACATAGTTTTAATAGAAATATTTGTATTTCCAACGTTGAGTTTCATCTAGTTTCTTTTTTAACTAGAAATAGAGGACGCAAAAGCATCACATAATTAGCGTGACATCCTAACTATGTTTACATCCCAAACAATTTACCTTTGGTTTTAATTTCATCTGCTTCCTTTACATTATGCTTTTGTGCATATTATGGTTTATTGTTACTGGATTGTATTGTTATAAATGTTAGGCATTCAAAACTGAAATTGGAAAACAGTTTTTTTAATTTGTTGTGTAAATTTGATGTATTTTCTCCTAATGCCCTTCTTTTAAGGTGTTTTTGTTGTCATTTATAGGCTTCAATAATTTATAGTTATTTTGTAGGACCTGACTCTGTTTTTGGGGATTTGAAAATACTCATGGAAGCTTATTTCTATTTTTTCTTGTGATCATTATTTAATGTTAATATTTTATTTGGGTCTCTTTTTGTTCTAGAGGTTGATGTGTTTTGGGAGACTCTTAAAGGCATGAATTGCTATCAAGAAAAGTGACAAGGAGGAACACATATTACTCGCTAATTTTTGTGTCTGAGGTGTCCCATTTTTTCCATCCTAACTTTTTCTGATTGTGCTTCTTTTTTTTAGATAAGTTGATTTTGCTTCTTTTATTTGAACATTCAATACACATAAGGAAAATTTTTATGTTGTTGCGCTATATTTTGTCATCCTTTAAGAGTTTAATTGAAGGGTCAAATGAAGCTCTATTGTGACAATAAGTCACTAATCAATATTGTTTATCATCCTATGCAACATTATAAGACTAGTATATTGAAATTAATAGATATTTAATTAAAGAAAAACTAGAGGAAAGACTAGTGTGTATGCCCTATGTTCCATGGTTCGCAACAACAATTGACATATGTTCTTACAAAGGGGTTAAATAGCTCAAGTTTCCATGGTCTTAACACCAAGTTGGGAATAGAAGATGTCTATTCCTCAACTTGAGAGGGAGTGTCAAGCTATAAATATGTCATTAGAAGAAATAGTCTAGAATCTTAAAAATCAGGGGATTTATTTAGAAAGTAATCAGGCACTGTATTATTGCCTTTTATTAAGATTGATTATGTTTCCATTATTATTCTATTGTAACCCATTATAAATATTTGATATCCTATCTTTTTGACAGAAAACAATTATGCCTTCGGATTATTTTTTTTCTTCACACATACTCTTGAGTACGGATGAAGAGTTTTATTTGCGACCTAAACACCTACGCAAAGATTATTTCATAGCCGGTCCAAAAGATTAAAACTTGTAGGAATACTCTCTCTGGTCAAGGTATACTTGTAGAGCCATTACTTTGCCAACGACACTAATTAGGTGATTTCCTGAAAAAAAGAAGAAGAAAAAAACAGTTGTATGCGCTCTGCCATTTTTCAGTTTGTCTGTTTATGTCTTACCTTGAAGGGAAGCTTGGGTAGCAGATACAATTATTATCATGTGATTTTTCATTCCATTCCTTCCTCATCTATTTCATTCCATTGAATCTCCAAACGTTTAAACATAAAATTCAACATTGGTAGGCCAAATAATATGTGGAGTGCACTTTCGTAGATCAAAATTGCAAATCTAATTACTGAAACAGTAAGTTACAAGCATGGATGGACAGGTACAACACTGCAACCTAATGATAACAAAAAATTACAACAATTGCAACAAGGAAATCAAAATAAAAGCTATCTATCTATATCATGTCCTACCTCAAAACTTTACAGACCAACAAACTTCATTTTTCTCCAAACTCGAATGAACTACACCTCAAGTCATACTATCATCCATGTCAAGTGTCGATACCCAGCCCACTTAGCAGCAACTCGTAAGCCAATTGCTAAAGCAGCAAGAAAAAGTGGAACTGGAAGTCTCTTCCCCTGTGGTTCAATCTCTTCGACTTCTTTCCCTTTCGAAAGCGTTTTTGAATACTGATAAATAGCTAAGGCCGTGTACGACGTAATCACCACAAGTCTAACCCAAGGCTCGCCGACGGCAGCAAGTACAGCTGCAACAGGCATTGCAGATGAAACATCATCTCTTCTTTTGATAAATTTTGAAAAACCATAGACCCCGACAAGAAGGGTCCAGAACAGTGGTTCAGAAATAAAGCCTCTAACAGCAGCATATCCAATAAGACCGGTTATGGTTAGAACATAAGGTTGGTTGCTGATACAATTTGGAACAGTAGTTTCAGCAACGGCTAAAACAACCGATGCCAGGAAAATAATGATGGTCAGGTCTGGTATAGGCGCACATGCAATTATCCAAGAGTAAAAAGCCTGAACACTGTAAATCGCATCCTCAATGGATCTAATTGTAAAAGTGATTGGATTTCCTATGAATTGATAGACTAATGCAAAAGCATATTTCAATGCATAACCTACAAATCGAACTATTCCAAATGCAGCGTTTTTCCAGTTTGACAATTCAAATAGAACAGCTCTCCAAGCATAGACGAGAAAAGCCAGTGCTGTACATTGACATAGAATCAAATTGTTACTCGAGATCGAGAGCAAAACAAAAGGGTTACTAATGGGAACTGAGAGCATATAGTAGTAACTTTTAACTTCCTCTTTGTAAACAACATCAATTATAGACTAAAGAAATTACTCTGAAGTTTTATTTTCTAATAGAACAACTTATTCATTGATCATTTCTAACATTCCAACAAAATACTACAAAAATGGAACTGAATTTCAACAGGAATTAACAATTTCATGTAGCAAACTGAATCGTGTCAAAGTCTCAGCACCTAATGCTTAAATGGTATTCGCTGAAAATAATATTACTAGTATATAAGATTTTTACCAAAGCCATGAAACAGGAAAACATTATAAATATTCAAACTTTAATCAAGTAAATGAGATAAAGTAAATAGCTATTTTGGTAGTTGAATGTTGAGTTGTTGTCACCGTAAATTTGTACACAGGACACATGTCTCACACTAGGACACATCTTCCATCAGAAGTGTACATAGAAGTGAACCATCTCTCACATTTATGAAAATTGTTATTTTTCTCTATAAATTTTGCCCACATTTTCTGGATAACGAAAAGCAGAGAGAGAGAAGAGATAAGGCACTGACCTACAAACCATGGCCACTTGAAAGGAGGTTCAGAAGCTTCTTTAAACTGAATCTTAAACCGTCCCGGCATAGTATTCGACTCTTGAAGCTCTTTCTCAGCTTCATTTAACCCAACAACAACACTCTCATCGTCGTTTGTGGCGAAACGCTTCGATGGGGTGAATCTGGGGGAAAACCCAATAAGATTTCGCGTGAATTGAGGGCTAAGAACGTGGAGTTTCGTTGTGGTTGGGAATTGTTGGCGTGGGAAGGGGAATGAGGGTTTGAATTTGAAGGAGAGGTTGGGAGATAGGAGGGATGGGATTGTGGTGGTGGAAATAGACATGGCTATGCGTACGGCTTCTTTGTTTTCGGTTAGAAATAGCTAGAAAGGAATTGCCACTGTCATTCTTTCTGATTCCGCCAAACCAAAATCGTCGATCTGCACTTATCGTTAAACCTCCCCAAACCCAAACAAGCTTCACTAGGGATTTCGTATTAAGCCAATACTCTCTAGACAAAAAATAACAATACTAATAATATATTATTTAACATACATTTTTTCTAATACACTTTTTTTATTAGTTAAATATACATAGTCTCACCAATTTTATATGAAACATACATTTTTAGTATAATATATGAATTTTAATCCATCAAATAGAATGGATTAAAAAGTGTATGTTTAATAGTATGTTGCTATCCGTAAAATCTAGTATAATTGATAAATATTGAAATTGTTATCAGAATAACATATTTTGAAATTCCAACCTCATAATTATGTGTGAATTTCTTTATAAAATAACAAAAATTAGAATAGTGCTAACACTCCTCAAAACATAAATAATATGAAATTGAGTTAATCCATATGTTAAATTGACTATTTAATGATATGTCACTTTCTTAGTGCCACGTGTGCAGTTGATTTGTCTAAGACTAAAATCACCGTATATTTTTTTGGTTAAAATGTACTTTTGATCTCTCAAATTTTTAGATTCTGTGATTTTAACCCCTAAATTTAAAAGTAACAGTTTTAGTCCATTTTACAAAATGACTTTCACTTTTAATTTTTATTAGGTAAACAGTGACATAGATTTTTTTTTTAATGATTGCTTGGACCTGTTTAAAAAAATTGTCAAACTTATATATTATTTAATATTAAAAACAAATAAAGAAAAAGTAATACAACTAAGGAAACTTGTAAAAAATAAACACTTGTGGATACTGCACCCCTTTCACCACCAGATGTGAGAAGGGCACCCAATAGGTCTAAGAAGATGCGAATGAATGTCCACGATGAGTCTAGAGTTCCTACAAGTTAAAAAATCAAGATACTATTAGATGCAAAAAATGTGGAACTTTTGGCCATAACCAAAGGACTTGCGGAGGGAAAACTGCAACTAATAGAATGATTTCAAAGGGTGGAAACAAGATAATGATAAGTTGATTATGTGTTGAATATGATACTGAATATTACTTGATTATGTTAGTGAATTAAATAAATCAATATGAGTTGATTATGATACTTAATATGATATTAAATATGTGTTAATATTGAATATGATTTGATTATGATACTGAATATGTTGAATATGTGTTGATGTTGAATATTATTTGATTATGCTAGTGAATTAAATAAATGGATATGATTTGATTATGATAGGATAACACCAATATGGAGTAACCTGGAACTAAAGTTGAAACTGTGCAAGCTGGAACTATGCAAGCTCAATCTATTCAACCATAAGTGCAAGTGAATATGTTTTAAAACCATGCAAAGTAAGACCAAGAAAACATGATGATGTCCATCCAAGTGGGACTCAACAATCAACCAACAAGCCTTATATTACATTTTAGGAAATGATTATGTAATATGATTTTAGACAAATGTTCTATTTTGTTGTTTCACTTTGGATATCGGAACACTTATATTGTGCTTAAACCCACCCATATTCTGTTTTTTTCATTTGAGCAGCACTTATGTTGTTTTGAAGATCACCTTAATTTTACATCATGTTAAATTCTATTTGTTTAAGAAATAGTTTGTTCATTTTGAATTTAGTTTAGGTATCTTGTTATGTTTCTATAGTGTTAAGTAAACATTTTTTTCTTCTCAAAGGTGAATAAAAACTCATAATAATTTTTTTTTAAAGTAAAAATACACTTTTGATCCTCCAAATTTCACAATATGACAATTTTAGCTAACCTATTTCATTTTGTGTTTATTTTAATTAATAATAAATATAGCTGACAAATTTTTTTAAAAAATAAAAAATAAGTTGTCAATTTTTAATAATTTTTTTTAAAAAAATAGCTGTCAATTTTATTTTATTTTAAAAAAAAATGAGTTGGCAAAATCCACATGATTATTTTTTAAAAACGTTCACGTTAGCGTTGAGTCAAAATCAAGGGGTCAACCATTTGTAAAAAAGGCTAAATTTGAGTGGCTAAAATTGTTATTTCCAAATTAGATGAGTCAAAATCAGCTGATTTTGAAACTTGGGGAGTCAAAAAAAAAAAATACAACTTACGATCAAAATAGTCATCAAAAAATACAACTTACTATTACAATAGTTTGACAAATATAATATAATATCAATTTAGTCCATGAATTTAAAACAAAATCAAAATTTGCATTATAATTTGTATTGATTCAACTTGTTCTCATTTGTAATATATCCTCAAATCGATTTCACACAGCCAAAATTGACTTCATTTAATTGCAATTTAAAAAAATAAAACCAACCATCTTTTGAAATATAATTAGTGCTCTATTGTGTCATTTTATTCCAACAAAATAATTAAAATAAAAAACTTAATTGCAGTTTTAATCTCCTTATTTTTATCAATTCATAAAATTGGTCCACCTATTTTAAAATCCAACAATTTTGGTCTCTCGCTCACATTTATTAACTAAAAAAATGGTGATGTAACATATTTTAAACGATTCAACATATGATACGATGACATTGAATGATTAATACCTATGAAATTGCAATAAAACCATTTAAAACTTTCAATTTTAACTCTTGAAATTATTGATTTTTGTAATTTAATTAGTAGCATATAAATAATGAATGCATCTAGGTCGTTATATATCATGATATCATATGTCACATCATTTAAAATATGTCAAATCACAATTTTAAGCTAAAATATCTAAGAGGGGGACTAAAACCGTCGGATTTTAAAATATGAGACTTATTTTACGAATTTGTGATAATAGAGGATCAAAACTACAATTAAATCAAATTAAAAAAAAAAGTTAATTTTCAAAACAATATGAAGACAAATAGTTGTGCTTGTTCTAAACAAGAAAATAAATTAAAATTTTCCTTCAATGAAAACATGTCTTTTTAATTTTTGAAATGTGTATGACGCGTGAAGACAATAGTGATATATATTGTGGTTGCATTGCTGCATTATGGATGAACGAGTTTTCAACTTTTAAAATAATTGATGGAGAAATACAACTAAATTTTTATTTCAATTATTTTGTTGGAATAGCCAAATACAATTGTGCACTTATATGTCAAACAATTTTGGTGGATCCCACTTGAGAGTGAGTCGACCCAAAAAATTTGTAGTAGAACTTTCTACATATGAAATTGTTGAGGCCGAGGCTGTCGATGAGGCCCCACATGAGGCTCAATAGCAAAGTGATATAAGGGAAAACTGTATACAAGGAGGAAGATATAATTGAGGTCCAACATAAATGCAAGGAGGAAGGTAGTGTAATTAGTGATGTTAATGTTCTTAAAGATGAGTTTGAGGATTTAAATTAAATGATAAAATATGACTAGTATTTTTTATGAGCCCAACACTTTGGTGGTGAGGGACAAAGTAGTGTGGCAGTTACTACTTTTCTAAAAAATAGGAAGAAGGGTAGTAGGTTCAAAAAGAAAAAATATTTGTTTGTAAAAGGAGAAAAAATTTCTGACAAAAAAAAATGAGAATGGTAACACTAGTGTTGTCAAGGTGGAGGAGCAAATTTGAAGTGATCGGGACATATTCTTATTGGAAAAATGAAAGAAAATGAAAATAAATGTTTCTAATAATGTATAATATACAAAAGAGTTAGAAATTGTTGATTTTCTTACGGGGACAAAGTGATGATTCAAACAAGGGCAATACAAACGTTTCCCTCTCTTTTATCATGCCAAAGAGAATGTATTATTTCAAGTGGATGTTGGGAAATAAGTTTTCAATTGTTGAGTATTTTAAAGAGGTTGATACAAATTATGTTATACACAATGGAAGTAAAATTTTAAATTCATAAATAATGATCAAACAAGGGTAAAAGTTCGCTGCAAGGAAGAATACCCTTGGTTTGCCTCTTGCTTAAAGATGCCTAATGAGGATATGTGACAATTGAGGTTGATTGACACTCAATCATGTAACAAAGAGTACATATAGGGTTAAGTTCATGAGGTAAAATATGTTTGGAAAAAATTTATACTCTATAGGAATAAGTAGGATGAGGGCATATATGGCTAGAAGATTTTTTTTTCTTATCAATTTGATGGACCATTTAAATATAAATTCAAAAGGTTTTATGACTATTGTCATGACCTATTAAGACCTAATCCCAACATCATAACCTAATTGATTACACAATCTACTTTGTACGCGGAGGAGAGTAATGAGATTGATTATGTAGATATGTTGTTATTACCAAGTTTTTATAGGTTGCATATGTGCTTTATTGTTATAAACAAAGTTCCAACAAACTAGACCTCTTATAGGGCTTGATAGTTGTTTTCTAAAATGTTGTAATCGGGGTCAAATTCGTGCAGCACTAGGTTGAGGCTCTACTGTCAAAATACTTCCAGTTGTATTGGTTGTCGTTGAATGTGAGACAAGAGACTCGTGATTCTAGTTTATTGAGTTGTTGATGAATGACTTGGGTGGACAGGTGGTTTGCAAAGACTTTCACTTTCATTTATGATCAACAAAAGGTTAATTACTTTTATATGTTTCAAATATGTCCTTTAAGTTATTGTATAAGTTCTAATCTGGTCTTTTAAATTTATGTTATATATTCTTCATCGATCATTTCAAAGGTTGTTACCTACAATTAATGAACTTCTTCACGAAGTTGAACAAAGGTTATGTGTAAGATACCTATATAATAACTTCAAAAGTAATCATCATAGGAAATTGTTAAAAGAGTTAATAGGGAAGACTATCAAGTCAAGCTATCGCTATACATGGGATAAAGAATTGACGAAAGTGACGACAATTAATGAAGAGTGACAAGTGATTGGTTTGATATAGTGTCACGCGGTAGATAAGTGGGGTCACCTCCGTTAACATAGAGAGAGTTTTCTCAGTTGTTCATGGCTCGTTTACTTCCATAAAGTGTTAGAGAAAGATTAGCTCATGAGTTTGAAAGATTGGAGCAAACGGAGGGTATGACAATTTCATATTATAATGCTTATTTTACACAGCTCTCTAGACACGCTCCTCACCCTATCATTGAGGAAATATGTGTCAAGAGGTTCAACAGAGGATTGAGGGATTACTTATTTAGATTTGTGGTTGGGTCGAATTGTTCTACTTTTGTTGAGGTTTTGAGTTTGGCACTTCAAATTGAGCAAAAACAGAAGGAAAAATGAGGTAACAAACAAGATTCACATAAGAAACAATGGGTTGAAGGATCTTACAGTAACTATCTAAATCGTGGTGGAAGATCTATGTTTGATTATCAGAGGCAACAAAGACTCGTGTCCTAAAGAAGTGGTCATAAGAAGAAGTCTTATTGGACAATGTAGAGTCATAGATCAGATTTTGGAGCAACATGATAATATATTTTCCCTCAAAGACATTCTAGTGTTTCAGCCACACGACGTTCTATTTGTGGTAGGCTTCACTTTGGAAATTGTTTCAAAGATGGTAAGGTGTGCTATCCACGTGGCCAAATAGTCACATCATGATAGATTGTCCTATAGATGCGACACATTCATCCTCTAGTTATGCATCAACACCAACAACTTTGGCATCTTCTTAGGCTCATTCTGCATTTGTGCTACAAAGTGGGAATTCTTTTGTCAGAGGTTCAAAGACATCTCAGCAGAGATGTAGAGGATTTAGTGGTAGAGGTTAGACATCAATAGGAAGAAGTCAAGCTCGAATGTTTGCTTTGTCTCGTCATAATGCTCAAACATCCAATGCAGTAGTTATAAGTATACTTTATATTTATTCTAGAGATGCTCATGTTTTGTTTGATCCTAGAGCTACACATTCTTTTGTATCCTCGTGGTTTGCTACTCGACTTAGTATGTTCATTTTTTCTAGAGGATGCTTTAGTTGTGGTTACACCTGTTGGAGGAAACTTGTTAGCTAAGTTAGTGTATCGTTCTTGTGATATAGTTATTAAGGGAAAGATGTTTCCAATAGATTTAGTAGTTATTAACTTGATATATTTTGATGTGATTTTGGGTATGGATTTGTTGGCTTTTCATCATGCTACCTTGGATTGTCATAACAAAGTTGTGAAATTTGATATACTTGGGAAATTAGTCTTCTCGTTTCAAGGAGAATATTGTTGGGCACCACATAACCAAATCTCAGCCTTGAGAGCAAGCAAGCTAATGAGAAGAGATTGTCAAGGGTACTTAGCCTTGGTAAGGGATACACAAGTGTCGAGGAGAAATTGGAAAAAAATTCAATAGCATCTGAATTTCCAGATATTTTTCCTGAAGAACTTTTTGGATTGCCACCTAATAGGAAGATTGAGTTCTCGATAGACTTGGTTCCTAACACTCATCCTATATCAATACCTCCTTATCGCATGATCCCAACAGAACTTAAGGAGTTAACATAACAACTTCAAGATCTTCTTGATAAGGGTTTTATTAGCCCAATCTTCTTGGGGATCACCAATATTATTTGTTAAAAAGAAAAATGGATCTATACAGTTGTGTGTAGACTATATACAGTTGAATAAAGTAATTGTAAAGAATATATATCCTTTATCCAACATTGATGAGTTTTTTATCAACTTTAAGGAGCTCAATGTTTTTCTAAGATTGATTTGTGGTCAGAGTATCACTAGTTGAAGATTAAAAGGGATGAAATAACGAATATAGCTTTCGACATGCATTATGAACATTATGAATTTCTAGTTATATCTTTTGGGCTTAATAACGCCCCAACATCTTTTATGAATTTGATTAATTAAGTTTTTAAACCTTTATTGGATCAGTTACAATTATGTTCATTGATGATATCCTTATTTATTCCAAGAGTAAAGAAGAACACGAACACCAATTCAGGTTGGTTTTGCAAACTTTAAGAGATAATCAATTATATGTCAAATTCTCAATATGTGAGTTTTGGTTGGACAATGTGGTATTTTTAGGTCATGATGTGTCTAAGAAGGGAATAAGTGTTGATCCAAGTAAGGTGGAAGCAATGCAGAATTGGCCCAGACTTACCACAACAAAGGAATTTAGAGTTTCTTGGTTTAGCTGGTTATCATCGACGTTTTGTGAAGGATTTCTCTAAAATCTTGTCTTCATTGACTAGGTTAACCCAGAAGAAAGTTGATTTTTGACGGACTAATGCATGTGATGTGAGCTTTCAAAAATTAAAGGAGTGTTTCACGTCAACACCTATTTTGGCATTACCCCTAGGCGGTGAAAGTTATGCAGTTTATTGTGATGCTTATATAGTTGGTCCTAGTTGTCTACTTATGTAACAAGGTAGGGTTATTTCCTATGCATCTAGACAACTCAAGAAGCATAAGGTTAACGATCACACACATGATTTGGAAATGAGTGTAGTGATTGTGGCTTTTAAGATTTGGAGGCATTATCTATATGGTGAAACTTGTGAGATTTATACCGACCATAAAAGTCTTAAGTATATCTTTCAATAGCGAGATTTAAATTTAAGACAAGGAAGATGGATGGAACTCTTGAAAGATTATGATTGCACAATCTTATACCATCCAGAGGAAGATAAATGTTGTTGCAGATTGCTTTGAGAAGGAAATTTATGGGTAGTCTCTCTCATATAATAGAAGTAAAGAGGCAATAGTTGAAGAATTTCAATAAATTGTTCAAAGTGGAATTCAATTTGAACTTGATCATTCGAGGTTATTTTTAGGCCATGTACAAATTCGTCCAACCATAGTTGATGATATCAAGGAAGCTCAAAGTCAAGTTTCATACTTGGTGAATATGGTAAATAATGTTCATAACGATAAAATTTCAAACTTTTTAGTTGATTTCGATGGTGTTATGAGGTTGACGTATCGATTGTGTTTCTAAATATTGGTGGCTTAAGGAGGAAATTTTTAGAGGAGACTCATCATTCTTCTTATACTATTCACCCAATTTCTAATAAAATGTATCAAGATTGGAGATAATTGTATTAGCAGGAATGGATTAAGAGATGTGTAGCATATTTTGTCGTTTAGTGCTTAGTGTGTCAATAAGTAAATGTTGAGCACAAAAAGTCTGTAGGATTACTTCAACCTATTGAAATACCTGAACGGAAGTTGGAAGACATCACTATGAATTTTGTCACAGGATTGCCACAAACCCAAACAGGGTATGACTCAATGTGGGTGATTATGGATCGGTTAACGAAATCTGCACATTTTTTGCTTGTGAAGACTACTTATATTGCAGTTCAATATGCAAAACTTTATTTAGATGAGATTGTCTCTTTGCATGGTGTACTGGTGTCTATTATTTCTGACCGTGGGGCCTAATTTACTACTCAATTTTGGAAGTCGTTTCAAATTTCATTAGGAACTCATTTGAAGCTTATCACGACTTTTCATCTTCAAACAAATGGCCAGTTGGAAAGGACTATATAAATATTAGAGGATATGTTTCGGGCTTGTGTTCTAGATCTTAGAGGTAGTTAGGATAAACATTTTCCCTTGATGGAATTTGCATACAATAATAGTTATCAATCTAGTATTCATATGTCTCCATTTGAGGCTTTCCACGGAAGACGATGTAGATCTCTAATAAGATGGTTTGAAGTTGGAGAAGCTAAAATAGTCGGTCCATAGTTGATTCAAGATGCCATTTGAAAATATTAAATTGATTCGAGATCGCTTAGTGACAACTCATAGTAGACAAAAATGTTATTCTTATAAGAGGCGTTGTCTCTTGGAGTTTTTAGTGGGAGAACATGTATTTCTACGTGTTTCGTCAATAAAAGGATTTATGCGGTTTAGTAAAAAGGGAAAACTAAGTCCAAGGTTATTTGAAATTTTAAAGAGGGTCGGACTAGTAGCGTATCGCTTGGCACTTTCACCAGATCTCTCGTGAGTTCGTCCGGTCTTTCACATTTTGATGCTTCAGAAGTACCTTCATGACCCTTATCATGTGATTAATCATGAAGATGTGCAATTAGATGAAAGTCTAGCATACGTTGAGCATCCTATAGCTATATTAGATCACCAAGTTAGACATATATGCTCAAAGGATATTATTTCAATAAAAGTTTTTAGCGTGGTCCATTCGGTGAAAAAACTAGTTGGGAACCCCACTACTAGAATTTTCGCCTATAATGACCGATTTAGAGACTGAATATTTTCAGTCACACTAGCGACCGAAATAGAGACTGTAATTTTAAACTTAGAAACTAAATATTTTTTCTTCACTAAATCAGTCGCTAATGAAATTTAGAGACTAAAATCGCAACTGAATTTTACCGATAAAAAATTGAATAGTTAATTGTTACTAATATAGAAAAATTTTCTTTCATACTAGCGACCGAAATAGAGACCGAAGTTTTAAACTTTGAAATTAAATATTATTTCGTCACTAAATCGGTCGCTAACAAAATTTAGAGATTAAAATAGTAACTAAATTTTAGTGACTAAAATTTCAGTCGCTAACTATTTTTTAATTACATAATTTAATTTTCTTTATTAATTAAAAAAATGAAATAATTTTTGCAGACAAAATATTTATAATAGTTAACTAAAACTAAACGCATCTCTAAAATGATCACAAATATATTTTAGCGACCGATTTAGAGACTAAAAACGTTTTTTCTAGTAGTGCCCGAAGAAGTCATACGTGCAAAGTACCCACACTTATTTTAAAACTCAAGGTCAATAGTAATAAAAAAAAATATATCAAATAAATTCGAGGACGAATTTTCATAAGGAGAAGAAATTTAAACGCATCATTTCATTAATAAATAAAACAACACAAATTACACTTCCTTCACTCTCCTTCTATCTCACTTCACCTTTTCCTTTTCCTTTCCATTCTCTCTCGGCTTCATACTTCCCCACCCCTATTTTAATTATTTTTTTCTCTCTTATTTTCCTTTTTTTCTTCTTTTCTCTTAAAGTCACAAGCTACACTTCTTAAACCTTAAACTCATAGGAATGGTATATATTTCTTAAGCAAGCCTTTTCATATTTTCAAAAGTTTTTTGGATTAATGTTTGTGCTCTAAGGAAGAAAAAAGATACCTATTCTTTAAAAGTTGTTTATTGAGGCTCTTTGAGGTAAATATACATATCCAATGCTAAGAATGAATTTCTAGAAAAATGTGGTTTAGTTTAAAAATCTTTGGTGCGTAGAGTAGATCTTTTTTAAGGATTTTTATGGTTTCCTATAGTTAGCTAAATTTTAGAATAATTTTTCTAAAGTTTTGAGAATATTTTTTATACTCAGATTTGTTCATCGAGGTACTACCTACTACTCTAAGAGTTGTTGGAGAACAAACTTAGTCAATTCTTCATAGTTGTGAGTATACGACGATCATTGTCATATATTTTTATTATGCTATAATTATTATTTTACTCGTTTTTTATGTTGTATTTATTTAAAAAAATTGGGAAACACAACCTTTGAATTTTTTTCAATTTCATTCTTTATTTATTTTCATGGTCTTTGTTATATAATATGTTTATAGTTTGATTTATTTATTAGTTATAAAGTATTTAAATATTGAATTGATGTATTGTTGAATATGTTTTCTATGAGTTACAATGAAATGAGAAATGAGTTTTAAATATATGTTTTGGAAATTGTTATAATTATAAAATCTTTAATGGATGCATGTGCACCTGGTTACATCATTTTAATTGGGGAGAGTTACCCGTTAGATGGAGCCGCTTCTATGATATATGTAAGCTCATTGATTGATGTGTTATGATGCGTTGTGGGATCGAGAGAAGATGGCTATCCGTTATATGGAGCTACCTCTAAAGGAAATTTCACCCTTAAGAGGAGAGGACTACCAATGAGATAAAACCGCCTCTATGTTCTAAAAAATTTATATTTTTACTTGTTAGATTTTCTATGACATTTTTTAAGGTTACTTATTTTGATTTCACTTCTTTATGAATTGGGTATTAAATATTTCTACATGAACGACTAAATTATAAGTTTAATGATTTTATCATGTGTATACCTTATTTATGAATTACCTATATTTCAGGTAGTATTGTTTAACATAATTGTCACAAGATTGCAAAATAATTATTCGTGTCTTTTTGTGTTTCCCTCCTAGTTGGTGGTGATTGTTATCTTCTCACTAAGTCTTTGTAACTTACCCCTTCATATTGTTAATTTTTTTTCTTCAGATTCACACGCAACTGGGTAGCAAGCTGTTAGTCGATTCAAATCTCAATCACATTTTTCTCTTTGATCGATGACCCTTTTGTTAAATATCTGTTGAGTTGTGATGTATTTTGCAGTTTTTTTAGTCTAAAAAGTCATTTGGAAATGTATTAAATATTTAGATTCGCTCTTTTAAAAATTGACTAGATTAAATGTTTGAAACAAGATTTTATATTAGAAACGTTGAAATTACATAGGATACTCTGTCAAAATCTCGAGAAATATTATATATATATATATATATATATATATATATATATATAATGGTTATTTATAACTATTTAATTGTATAATTGTTAAGTTAGTTGATAGGTTCACAAGACTATGGACTATAGCTTGTGCGCCGGTTATGACGTTTTATTTGTGAGTCGTGACATATAACTTTGTCCTTTATCTTTTTACTAATATAATAACATCTAGTCGTTGAAATTCATTCTAACAATTTTCAATACGTGTCTTCTATAATATTCTTTTAAAAAAATATCAATTTAACTCAATAATAAACTTACACTTGAAACAATTCTCTTTGTTTATTTTGAAATAGATATAAACTAATTGAAATAAAAGACATTTATTATAATTATGTGCATCTTTATTCCATTCTTGTTAAATTTGCACATTTCTTTATAATTGATTTAATACTAAATTTTATAGTTCATGACAATAATCATACAATATTAAAAAAGTTACGATAAAAATGACTATCATTTATCATTTATACAAAAATTAAAAATTAAAAATTAAAAAACCAAAATAAATATTTAATAAATAATAAATGACTAAAATTGCCTTGAGCCAAAAATATTTTAAGTTAAGAATCATCAAAATAACACAAAAAAATGTAGTAAGTTTTTCCTATATAACCTGACCCTGTTATATTACAATAATCTGGTTCATATCTAAAAGTGAATAGGCGTGAAATACGCAGTCGTTTGATATCCTTGTGACATTTCCGTCCTACAACACTACCCCTTCTTTCCCTTCGTGTCAAGTTCGATAGCCATGGCCTCTCTCGCACGTGGAGCCGCATCTCTAACTCGCGCTACTCTTTCCGCTTCCAAATCTCCGATTCAACTCATCCAACGTCGCGGTCTCGCCGGAGCTGCAGGTTAATTTTCCATTTCTTTTATTTATTTAATTTTCTGATCCCATATTCCAATCCATCAAATCTAAATCTCAGAAATTAAACTCATATTCCGACGATTTAGCTCAATTACGGTTTATGCATTCGATGTAATTGGAATCAAAAGCGTGGAACATTTCGTTTCGCCTTAAATTCGGTGGTCACTTATTTTTCAAGAAAACCTAGTTATGGCTGTGTAGATTGCATATTGCGAAGCTCTGATTGGAATAAGCGAGATTTTTAAACTGCGATTCCTTTTGTTTTGCTTTGAAAATATAATTTGATTGGAAAAAGCGAGATTTTAAATCTGCAATTTTATTTTGCTTTGAAATGTTAACTAAGAAATGATAGGAGGGGGAAATGGGTCTTAGGCTGGAGGGGAAAAGAGAGCTTTATGTTTATACATGTCACAAAGAAATGTTGATAAATATTTAAATTTGGTTAAAATTAATCTAGGTCTACCAACATACATTGGTCCGAGTGGAATTGGACTCTGATCCCTTAGTAAGGTGAGGGGTTTGAGTCTTGTGTTGCAAAAAAAAAGTGGTTGAGAGTGGAGACCCCACTAAAAGTGGCTAGCCAGGTTGCTCAACAAAGATTAATCATCACATAAGTAGGAGTATATTTTGCAACTATAATATGGTTTATAAAAGTATTCTAGGTCTTAAATATTGTTTATGCATTTACCAATTGTGGAACAAAACAACTGATTTTGGTTTTAGATAGAGTAATGGACTAATGTGGCTTCATGATATAGGATAAATAGATGTTTGGTCTTTGTTGTTTATGAAGAAGTTGATTTTGTGTATTGTAAATTTGCATTTAGTACACAATTCTGATAAATGTGGAATGACTTCATCGCTTGATTATTGCAGATCACCATGGTCCCCCTAAAGTTGCCTGCTGGAAAGACCCAATGAGTCCTTCTAAATGGAAGGAAGAGCACGTGAGTCTCTAGTTTTTTTTTTATTTTGACGATCAACTCTACCCAACTTGAATTGTAACTGTTTTACCTTTAGATGATTAGAGAATTTTAGATAATTGTTTGGGAACTGAAAAGGTTTTGAATACTATTGAGTTTTGACTTGTTGTTTTATGCTTCCAGTTTGTGATTGTTTCTTTAACTGGCTGGGGACTACTCATCTATGGAGGATACAAGTTATTTGCAGGAGGCAAGAAAGAAGAGGTACTTTGAATTTAGTTTTTCATTGTTACAAGTAAGAATACTGTATGTATTAGCTTGTAGCTATGTTAAATCGTTAATTATGAGTGTGTCTAACCTTGTTTGTATATAACTGAGGTATGCAATTCTGTTCTGATTTCAGATTGAAATTTCTGTGCGCCGATTTATCATTCTAAAATAATGCATGGATTTTAGTTCATTTACCATGCAGAGTACAATCTATCATTAATTGTCTGGAAAAATTTATCACACACAGATGGAGTGAAGTGATTATATATTTTAATGATGAATCTCCAAATTTATGTTTTGGTTATGATCGGAGCCCAAATCAAAGAGAAACAGTAACTGTATCATTGATTCGAAAACTAGATTTATTACAGACGAAAATTCCTGTGTAACCTAAGAACTATTGCTCCACACAAGAGATGTTTTTCTCTCTGTCTAAACTAAAATTTTCTAATCGGAATATGGTGCCCAATGATTCTATTTCCACTTTCCTTCCCCTATATTCGGTTGCCTACCCTACTAATTGTCACATAACATAAGCAATATTCCCCTAACTTCGCTACTCAACCCCATACTTAGGCCCAAACTAGGTATTCTAACAAGTTCCTGTTGAATGTTCGGAGGCAACTGCTGTTTTCTTTATTTATCAGTTCAGAAATTAGATATGATTATTTGAGAAAATGTCGGTTTGGTTCTTTTACCTGTCAATGAAGGCAGCAGTGTGTCCTTTTACAATCAATAAATTAGATGAACTCAGAGCATGCAATACAATGGATCAGTAGGAATTACATAAACTTTAACTTGTATTTATGATTATGAAAAGCATAGCTGCTTGGAACATTTTATCATACTGACCGAAAAATAAAAGTTATAGCCTAAAAATGTTATAGTTCAGTAATGTTTGACACAAATTTTGTAAATGGATTTGTTGGTCCTGAAACTCTTGATTAAATTAGATGGCCGGTTTTTGTCTTTAACGGTTTTGTGTATTGTCATGTTAATTACATCTGATCTGAATCTTATTTGGTAGTTGCTAAAACTTTGTTCTTTGTTCACTGAATGCACTGAATATTTGCAGAAATTGGCTGAAGCGTCACACTGAGGTTTGCAACGTATTACAACACAAAGTCTTCCTGGTAATAATGTGTGCACCCGGGACCTTTTTTCGGGTTTTTCAGACTCAGTCTTGTTTGCTGGCAAGCAATTCTTTTGGCTAGTTATTATCAATTAATCCTTGCAGACAAAGAATATTGGAAGATGATTCTTTCCTTAACAATAACAATATGTTACATTTAACGTTACATGTACCCTTTTTATGCCAATTTCCGGGTTTTAATTATATTTGCAAGCATTATTACTATGACAACCTAAAGGAAGCTATGCTATATTTTTCCATATTATCAAATACTTGGTAATCCCAGTACCAATGCCAAAAAGAGTAGCTTATTTTCTCACAACAATAGTTCAAGCTAAATAGTCATTTTCCAAAAAAATGATATTTGATAAATTAATACAAATATCATCCCATTGTCCATACATACTATTCTCAAGGATGACTCTGGAGCTTGCTGATGATGAAGTTTTTAGGTTGAGTACGATTATGTGATCATTCAAACAAATTTTAGTGTGCGTTTGATTGGCATCAATACTATCATGAATGTTGCAAAGATTGAGTCTATCGGTTTATAAAACGAACTAAATGTTTTGAACAATAATGAGGATGGTATTTAGTTGACAACTGTTGCAAATAATGATAAGAACAATAAGAGTTAATTGGTGTGAATTGAAAAAATAAAAAAGTTTTATATAAGAGAGATAACACACATTTGTAATGTTTATAAGGTGGAGGCATGCCAATTGAAGTTCTCTACTGAAAAATAGTTTTTTAAAACTAAAAAATAACAATATATGACATTGACGAAAGCGGTTGGCTGTGTGTGCAGCATGGTGATAGTGAAGTCAGACGGGAATAAGAGAGCAGTTCCTGCAAAAACGTCAAGAAGATCCGTTTCCATTTATATCATCAAAACAAGAAGTTAAAATGTCACAGGTAAATCGAAAATATAACAAACCAAAATTTACAATTTCATGCAACCACTAACCTCATAAAAACATGACTCTGGTGAGAAAATCGTGACAAAGCTAATATGAATAAAATATTTGAAAAATGTTTGTCTTGTGATGAATTGGTTTATAACACTCCAAAAAAATTTGGGAAGTTGAATCCATGAGAATGAATTATAACCAGTGAAGCTTCCAAAACAGTAAGAGATGGTGTTGCCTTGTTTAATGGGGTATGTGGAGACAAATCATTTTTGCATGTGTTATAGTCTCCCAATAATGTGACAGAAACCTCGGAGGTATAAGAACTCAGAGGGTTGAAAAAAGAGATTTTGAACATGACAACAGGTAATATTAAAATGCACTATCAAATACTAATAATGTATTTGAAATGCATTGTCAATGGCACTGGATTATAAGACTGAAAGTTACCAACAAAAGCACTTCCAAAATACATAAAATTAAAAGATATAACCAATGGTATTAAAATAAATTCACAAATTATATTATGAGCGAAGAGAAGAAGGAACATTCATACACTCTATTCTTTTTCTTTGAGAGAATATATGGAAATGACAACAAACAAGTCTTTTCTAATTCTTCTTCTGATAGGAAAAGACAAAACTAGAGGTGTGAGTGACATTTTGACATAACTTGTAAGAGCTTACCATAAGTTACACAATGCTGCAAAGCTTTAGTCGATAAATAGATCAATTAAAATATGAACGAAATGTCTGATACTACTAAAACACAGAAAATTCCTACGATCACACTAATACACTATTTAGTCAGTAATTTAAAATATTTTCAAAACCACCAAACACACACCATAGGAGTACTATTGTAGATGGACATACTAAACATGGTTTAATCACAAACCAAACTGAAACTCTGACTCGTCTATTTCCTCCTTGTATTCTTCTTTCTCGTTTTCATCCTCAAATTCACGGTGGGATTCGTTCAAGAAATCATCCTTATTATCCTCTTTGTCGTCGTCATCACCATCAATAGCATCTTTGTCTTGCTTTTGTACACCAGAAACCTCCAATTCTTCATGCTCTTCATTGAAGATTTTGGATTTTGTTTCTCCAGAATTATTAATACGTCTTCCACTCCAGTTTTGCTGGACAGAACTGTCTTCACGCTCTTCTATCACCTGGTTATTAGTCTTATCCACTGTTGTATTATTGCTAATGCCATCTTCTTCATTATCATAGTTTTCAATCTTCAACAATTCGGCCACTGATTCAGCTTCTCTTTGATTATTACCGTCTGTTCCCTCATCCTCTCTTGTGATTTTTTTCTCATCAGAGTTTCTTCCAACTGTTCCATCCTTTTCCTCTCTATAAACCTTTCTATCTCCCATGTTTACCTCTTCATGACTTTCAAAAATCCCATTGTTCTCCATCAACTTATTCTTGACAACAGTTCTCCATCGCCTCCCCTTTGTTCTACTTAAATGGCCATGTTTCCTCTTCATACCCGATAATTGTTTCGCATTGAAATCATGTCTTCCACCATCTACAATACTCTGTAATTGTCCTTGACTCTCTTCTCTGATTGCTTTCTTCCCTCTATCCTCCACCACTCCAGCTTCAATATCTTTTGCATTTGCACCTGCACTACCATCATCTTGATGAGGGTCTTCATTTTTCTTTCCTAGCTCCTCATTAGTCCTAATTTTGTCTTTTATTTCAGCTGTAACCTCTCCATCTTTCGAAGAGTCGCGCGACTTTTCATCTTTTTCTGGATTATCATTCTGAGTTCTATTCTGTATTTCCATTGCTCGATTTGCTACCACAATTTGATCTAATATGGTTGGATGATCATCGATGCTTACTCGGTTAACTGAGGTTTCAAGACGGTGCTTTAAGTCCTCTGTCTCTGCTTCCTTCTGCTTAAGTTTGTCTCTTAAAGCTATTCTTTCAGATCCTCCTTTCACCAAATTTCTCCCATTTTCCTGCATCATTCTGAGCTCATTCTGCTTCTCCTCAAACGCGGATTCTATCAATTTCTGCTCATCTTTGAGTATATCCACGGTCGATTTCATTTCCAGAATTGTTCTAGCAAGCTCCATCTTTTGACTACTCAAGGCGTATATTTTCACTTTTATCTCTTCGTTCTTCCTACTCAACTCTTTGGCATGTTCTCTTTCCTTCTATGAAATTCGAAAAAAGAAAGCATATATTAAGATAATAAGAGTCATTGCAGGTTTTTATTAATGAATTTTACTACAGACCAAACATCACCAGACTTGAATTGAATAGATATTCAAAATACATCATCTTTACTGTTGTTCACCTTAGAGAAAGATTTTTTACAATGCAATTCAAAACAAAGACTTTAAAGAATTAGTTGATTGTTCAAGGCTGATTTGATTTGTTTCAAAGCCATCAAGAGACTAAGGCATCATTCAACAGACAACCAAAATTGCAAACGAGTAAACTTTCATTTTAATCTCAAAATGTGTGACGAACTATCAGTATAATCCCTAAATATATTAAAACTTCAAAATATGTCTTTTGTTAGTAATTTCATAGATGAAACATGTTCTAGGACCAAATTAACTCCCACAAGACAAATTCAGAGACTAAACTAACTAACAATGATATATTAGTAGAATTTTTGATAATTTTATTACATTCAAGAATTACAGTGATAACTCTTAACATATTAAAGGGGGAAAATGGCGGTTTACTCATTTGCAAACAACAAAAAGGATTTCTTCATTGGTTCCTCAAATCAACTAACCAAAAAAGCAACCCCCACCACCTTTTCTTTTGGTGTTGGCTGTTTGTAATGCATGTTGCTGAATACGTGTGATATTGATAGCATAAGCAAAGACATAAAAGTGAAAAGAAGAGAGAGAGTTAATAACCTGCAAGAGAAGCTGAAGAGCAAGAAGCTGATGATCTTTCTGATTGAGAAGAAGATTGTAGATGCGTCTCTCTCTAAACCTGTGAAGCACCATCACAGCAAGCAATGCAGCCCCAAATGTCATAAGTAATATCAACACATATGGTTTTCCTCTATGAGTACTCCCTCCATTGTTCAACCCTTTGTTGTAACCCATCTCTCTAGAGAGGTGATGCTATATGTGATTGTGAAGGAATTCTTGTTTTTGTTTAGTCCTTAAAAGGAACATTCATGCATTGAGAATGGAATGTGGGTTCTCTTATTTTCTTTTGTAACTCCTGATGAGTAATTGGGGTTGCTTGTCATGCAAAAAGAATGCGCCACCTAATCTGACCTGGCTGGCGCTATATCTGTGGTTCAGTTATGTACTGTATTGTATGCATGGAAATTGTGTCAGAGGGCACTGATTTCTATGACTCTCTATCTTCGGTTTCCAATGTTCTCTTTAACACCCTTCTTAATTCGATTTGCAACGGTATTTTTTTAGTATATACTTCATTAAAATTTTAATTTATTTTATTTTGAGATTACTAACGTAAGAAGGACTCATGTGGGAAGTGGAAATGATGTAACACAACTACTTTCTTCTCTTCAACGTAAAAAGCTAACTTTTCATTTGTAATTTGTATTTGTAAGTTACATAAATTAATTGTTAATTGAGGTTATTAAAATCATTTTCATTCTCTTGGAGGTTATAACGTAGTAGTATGAGTTACAATACTTTTTTTCCTTTCTGGTGAAGGTTATAATAACTGGGGTAATAAATTACTAAAATAGTCTTTGATTATATAATACGCTATCAAATAGGTTTTTAAGATTATGTATATTTTAAATAATTATCTTTTTTTTTATCAAATGTGACTCATATACTTTCTAATTTCATTAGTGTTGATTGACTAACACTTTATTTTTAAAAATAAAAACGGCAATGTTTTTCCAGAGTTGATTGACTATCTCTAGAGTGTGCATCATGCCCTTTAGAATCAATGTTTTTCCAGAGATGAATTGTGAGCTAGAATCATTTCTATGAGGTGAATTGGCATGTTCCTACATTTGCGTGCCATATGACTTGTGTAACACCCCGTTTTTCAAAGCGAGGGTATATTTTTTTTTTCAAAAGAAATTAAAATAAAACAGAGAAATAAACAAGGTAACACCTTTGGATAAGTAATTGAGTCATTATAATTTTCAAGCAGCGGAAAAAGTTCTCAATCCATGAATTCAAAATATTTACATAACAAGAGTAGTACAGTCTTCCAGATTAAAAGTAAACGCAACCCAAAGGAAAGACATCCGTTCCCTCTGTGTCAACCTAGTCTGATCATTTTACAAAACCACTAAACACCCTGAGTGATCTCCACGCGCCCCGTGAGATCCTCCTAACGTAGCTGCAGTCAAGCGTTCCCATCTCCATTCCCGTCCGTAGGGTACGAACCGGTAGGATCGTCCTGACTCTCATCTGAGGGCAAAGCCCAGATTTCCACAATAATTGTAAAGGGTCACCAACCGAAATTAACAGATAACACATAACATTTAAGTTTTAAATGCACAAAATAACATTTCAACTAAGCATGCACCTTAAAAGGATTTTCCATATGCTAAAAGTTCATATAATGCTTGCCAATTAACAATGAACTCAAAATAAAGTTCTCAAAACATCAAGTAATACATAACTGACCAAAGCATTGATAAATCAATTGAGCAATCGATTATCTAACTCAAAATAAGTACTTTTGCTGAGCCAATCGATTGCCAAATCGATTTGGTCAGTTCTGCTGAGTTTCTGCATGACCAAATCGATTTCTAAGTCGATTTTGTCAGTTCTGATGAGTCCCTGGGTTGCCAAATCGATTTCCAAATCGATTTCGGCAGTTTTGCTGAGTTCCTGCCTCTCTGCCAATCGATTTCCAAATCGATTTCTTAAAAGATTTTGAAAGATATATTTATACAATCGATTGGCAAATCGATTAGGTCAAAATGGTGAACTTCCTGCAACTCATCCAATCGATTGGGAAATCGATTTCCCTGATCGTTTTTCCAAAAATTCATGCATTTACTCAAGTCATTCCTAATCAAGTTCACAACCTAACACTTAGCAATTCCTACACGATTACCACGGCAATTGGGATCTCGATAACCATCATACTTACACACAACAATCAACACATAACACTTAGCATTTTCAACGCAATTACCACGACAATTGGGATCTCGATAACCATCATACTTACACACAACAATCAACACATAACACTTAGCATTTTCAACACAATTAATACAACATCATGGGTTTTGAAATGGTATTGCAAGCAAACATGTTATCACCAAATTCCAAAACATAACACTTAGCATTTATAACACATTACTACACAACAAAAATGAACCAACAGTTCACAAATCAACAGGGTGTAGTCTCTTGCGGACAAACACAATTCCCTCAGGAACGTAAGTCGTAAACGTACTACCTATCACGGGTCCGTACTGTTTACCGAGGTGCCACCTATCCCGGGTCTGCACAACTTACCAAACACAATTCCCTCAGGAACGTAAGTCGTAAACGTACTACCTATCACGGGTCCGTACTGTTTACCGAGGTGCCACCTATCCCGGGTCTGCACAACTTACCAAACACAATTCCCTCAGGAACGTAAGTCGTAAACGTACTACCTATCACGGGTCCGTACTGTTTACCGAGGTGCCACCTATCCCGGGTCTGCACAACTTACCAAACACAATTCCCTCAGGAACGTAAGTCGTAAACGTACTACCTATCACGGGTCCGTACTGTTTACCGAGGTGCCACCTATCCCGGGTCTGCACAACTTACCAAACACAATTCCCTCAGGAACGTAAGTCGTAAACGTACTACCTATCACGGGTCCGTACTGTTTACCGAGGTGCCACCTATCCCGGGTCTGCACAACTTACCAAACACAATTCCCTCAGGAACGTAAGTCGTAAACGTACTACCTATCACGGGTCCGTACTGTTTACCGAGGTGCCACCTATCCCGGGTCTGCACAACTTACCAAACACAATTCCCTCAGGAACGTAAGTCGTAAACGTACTACCTATCACGGGTCCGTACTGTTTACCGAGGTGCCACCTATCCCGGGTCTGCACAACTTACCAAACACAATTCCCTCAGGAACGTAAGTCGTAAACGTACTACCTATCACGGGTCCGTACTGTTTACCGAGGTGCCACCTATCCCGGGTCTGCACAACTTACCAAACACAATTCCCTCAGGAACGTAAGTCGTAAACGTACTACCTATCACGGGTCCGTACTGTTTACCGAGGTGCCACCTATCCCGGGTCAGCACAACTTACCAAACACAATTCCCTCAGGAACGTAAGTCGTAAACGTACTACCTATCACGGGTCCGTACTGTTTACCGAGGTGCCACCTATCCCGGGTCTGCACAACTTACCAAACACAATTCCCTCAGGAACGTAAGTCGTAAACGTACTACCTATCACGGGTCCGTACTGTTTACCGAGGTGCCACCTATCCCGGGTCAGCACAACTTACCAAACACAATTCCCTCAGGAACGTAAGTCGTAAACGTACTACCTATCACGGGTCCGTACTGTTTACCGAGGTGCCACCTATCCCGGGTCTGCACAACTTACCAAACGTAAATCGTAAATGTACTGTCTATCACGGGCCCGTACCGTTTACCAAGGTGCCATCTATCACGGGTCTGCACGATTTACCAAAACACACATAAGTAAACGAGACATTAAGAGATTCCCCATTCTTAATTCTCATTTAACTTAACGATTTTCAAAACAAATATTAAGTAACCAAGACATTAAGAGATTCCCCATTCTTAACGCCCAGTTAACTTAAACGATTTTCAAAAACAAATATTAAGTAACCGAGACATTAAGAGATTCCCCATTCTTAACGCCCAGTTAACTTAAACGATTTTCAAAAACAAATATTAAGTAACCGAGACATTAAGAGATTCCCCATTCTTAACGCCCAGTTAACTTAAATGGTTTTCAAAACAAAATGTTAAGTAACCGAGACATTAAGAGATTCCCTATTCTTAACGCCCAATTAACTTAAATGATTTTTCAAAACAACATTAAGTAAATAAGTCATTAAGAGATTCCCCATTCTCAATACTTATTTAACTTAAACGATTTTCCAAACAAATATTAAGTAACCAAGACATTAAGAGATTCCTCATTCTTAACGCCCAGTTATCTTAACGCCTAGTTAACTTAAACGATTTTCAAAAACAAATATTAAGTAACCGAGACATTAAGAGATTCCCTATTCTTAACGCCCAGTTAACTTAAACGATTTTCAAAAACAAATATTAAGTAACCGAGACATTAAGAGATTCCCCATTCTTAACGCCCAGTTAACTTAAACGATTTTCAAAAACAAATATTAAGTAACCAAGACATTAAGAGATTCCCCATTCTTAACGCCCAGTTAACTTAAACTATTTTCAAAACAAAATATTCAGTAAACGAGACATTAAGAGATTCCCCATTCTTAATACTCATTTACTAAACGATTTTCAAAAATAAACATTAAGTAACCGAGACACTAAGAGATTCCCCATTCTTAACGCCCAGTTAACATAACAATTTTCAAAACAAATATTAAGTAACCAAGACATTAAGAGATTCCCCATTCTTAACGCCCAGTTAACTTAACAATTTTCAAAACAAATATTAAGTAACCAAGACATTAAGAGATTCCCCATTCTTAATACTCATTTACTAAACGATTTTCAAAAACAAACATTAAGTAACCGAGACATTAAGAGATTCCCCATTCTTAACGCCCAGTTAACTTAACAATTTTCAAAACAAATATTAAGTAACGAAGACATTAAGAGATTCCCAATTTTTAACGCCTAGTTAACTTAAACGATTTTCAAAACAAAATATTCAGTAAACGAGACATTAAGAGATTCCCCATTCTTAATACTCATTTACTAAACGATTTTCAAAAACAAACATTAAGTAACCGAGACATTAAGAGATTCCCCATTCTTAACGCCCAGTTAACTTAACAAATTTTCAAAAAAACAAATATTAAGTAACCGAGACATTAAGAGATTCCCCATTCTTAACGCCCAATTAACTTAAACGATTTTCAAAAACAAATATTAAGTAACCGAGACATTAAGAGATTCCCCATTCTCAACGCCCAGTTAACTTAAACGATTTTCAAAAAAACAAATATTAAGTAACCGAGACATTAAGAAATTCCCCATTCTTAACGCCCAGTTAACTTAAACGATTTTCAAAAAAACAAATATTAAGTAACCGAGACATTAAGAAATTCCCCATTCTTAACGCCCAGTTAACTTAAACGACTTTTCTTAAAACAAAATATTAAGTAACCGAGACATTAAGAGATTCCCCATTCTTAACGCCCAGTTAACTTAAACGATTTTCAAAAACAAATATTAAGTAACCGAGACATTAAGAAATTCCCC
>NC_021165.2:58488488-58490383 GCF_000331145.2 Cicer arietinum | reverse complement strand
CTTTTTCCTTCCTTTCTATTTCTTTTCTTTCTATTTCCTTTTCTTTCTCCTTTTCCTTCCTTTTTCCTTTCCCTCCAAACATATATTCATTATATATATTAATTATAATTAACAAATATCTCAAAATATCTAGATATTTGTTAATTTACCATTTCACCCATAACGCATTAAATTCTTCGTAAAAGATTCACCGCAGTTAATTTAATTTATTCATCGACGAGTAATTCTAATCGGCATCAAAATATCTTTTTGGTCATATAAACTCCAAAATATTAATAACTTTGGCTAAAAAGCCTCCGAGCCAAAATCCAAAATACACCAAAAATACATAAAGTGTACTTTAAAATTATGGGTCTTACATTACTACCCCCCTAAAATTAGTTTCGTCCTCGAAACTATGCGTCGATAAATAGCTCTGGGTGTTGTTCTCTCATCTTGCTCTCCAGTTCCCAAGTCGCATCTCCAGTAATTGGGTTCCAAATTACCTTGACCAATGAAACGTCCTTGGTCCTCAATCGCTTAATCTTCCTGTCATCAAATTCTCACGGGTGGTACTTCAAATGACAAGTTATCCTTCAGTTGGATTGTATCTGGTTCATTTACATGAGATGGATCTGCAAGATATTTCCTCAACTGTGACACATGAAACACGTCATGAATATTGGACAGTATCGGAGGCAATGCAATCCGATAAGCAACAGGCCCAATTCGTGCAGAAATCTGATATGGTCCAATGAATTTCGGAGTCAACTTCTTCGATTTCAAGGCTCTACCTACTCCAGTAGTAGGTGTGACTCTCAGAAATACATGGTCACCCTGTTCGAATTCCAAAAGTCTGTAACTCTTCTGACGATCTGGTGAAGTCTTCATTTTCTCCTTGATTTTCCTTACCTTAGCTGTAGTCTGTTGCACCATCTCTGGTCCGACGATCATATTTTCACCGTCCTTATACCAACACAAGGGCGTTTGACACTTGCGCCCATATAAAGTCTCATATGGAGCCATTCCAATACTTGCGTGGAAACTATTGTTGTAGGTGAACTCAATCAACGGAAGCACATCATCCCAACTTCCTCTATCATCTAAAACACATGCCCTCAACAGATCTTCCAGGGACTGATTCTTCCTTTCAGTCTGTTCGTCCGTTCGTGGATGCTAAGCTGAACTCAATCGTAGCTTCGTTCCCAATGCTTCGTGCAATGCTCCCCAAAAATGCGATGTGAACTTCGGATCACGGTCTGATACAATGCTCGATGGTACCCCGTGTAACCTCACAATTTCAGCAATGTAGATCTCCGTTAGCTGATCTACCTTATAGGTGGTCCTTACCGGCAAAAAGTGAGCAGATTTAGTCAGCCGGTCCACTATCACCCATATAGAATCATTCTTCCTCCTTGTCTTCGGTAATCCGGTTATAAAATCCATGGAAATGCTGTCCCACTTCCATTCAGGTATATCTAAAGGTTGCAACATTCCAGCAGGTCGCTGATGTTCCACCTTCGCTTTCTGACAAGTTAGACAAGTGGATACATATTCCGCCACATGTTTCTTCATTCCTGGCCACCAATAATTCTGCCTCAAATCCTGATACATCTTTGTTGCCCCAGGATGAATACTCAGCTTACTCTTATGCGCCTCTTCTAAAATCGTTTTCCGCATATCTGTAATTTCTGGTACACAAATCCTACCATTACACCGCAAAATATTATCTGCCCCAATCTTGAACTCAGTCGTCTTCCCTTGTACTATTAGATTCCTCTTCTCTTGAATTAAGACGTCATCCTGAGAATTCGCAATGTCTTCAAGTAATCCACTCGAGATCTTAATCATTCCGAATTTCAAAATTCCCGGTGCAAACTCTACGTTCAAGTGCAAGTCTCTAAAAGCTCCCCACA
>NC_021165.2:58461960-58488315 GCF_000331145.2 Cicer arietinum | reverse complement strand
CTCGTCAATCTCTTCACGGAAAAATCTGAAATGCCTTGATAGTGATTCAAACTTAGCAGCATATTCGTCCACGGTCATGTTCCCCTGATGTAGTTTCAGGAAATCATCACCCAGTCTAGTCCTGGTACTCATCGGGAAGTATTTGTCTAAAAACTTCCCTTTGAAAGATTCCCAGTTCACCTCCTCGTGAGCTGATCTCATCAACAACCTTGTACTCCTCCACCAGTACTCAACACCTCCTAGTAGCATATAAGTGGCATAGTTAACCCTCACTCCCGCCTGACAGTTAATCATTTCGAAGATCTTCTCCACTTCTTGGATCCATTGATTTGCTTTCTCTGAATTCTCAGTCCCCTCAAACTTGGGAGGATTGTAACGACGAAAGTCTTTTAATCCTCTTGACTCTGCAGCACGGATCTCTCTTCCCCTCTTTTCGAGATCGCGTTGAGTCTTGGCAGCAGTCTGTGCAGCAACAGAAGCAGCCATGTTATTCATAGCCTCCGCCATTCGATCATTCCTACTGGCATTGGTTCTCGGAACGTCATTCCTCCTTGGCAGCATGGTTTTCCTATAAAACCATCATCAAGTAGAGTCTTAACACTACTTCAATAATTCTAAGAATAACTTCCGACCACATCAGCACATAATAATTATTATGAACTTGACAACTCGAACCACCTAAACCGACACATGATCAGACAACAACTCCTAACCTACAATCTAGAACTAGAGGTTCCACAGCCCCCAAAGAAAACCAAACCAAAGCTCTGATACCACAATGTAACACCCCGTTTTTCAAAGCGAGGGTATATTTTTTTTTTCAAAAGAAATTAAAATAAAATAGAGAAATAAACAAGGTAACACCTTTGGATAAGTAATTGAGTCATTATAATTTTCAAGCAGCGGAAAAAGTTCTCAATCCATGAGTTCAAAATATTTACATAACAAGAGTAGTACAGTCTTCCAGATTAAAAGTAAACGCAACCCAAAGGAAAGACATCCGTTCCCTCTGTGTCAACCTAGTCTGATCATTTTACAAAACCACTAAACACCCTGAGTGATCTCCACGGGCCCCGTGAGATCCTCCTAACGTAGCTGCAGTCAAGCGTTCCCATCTCCATTCCCGTCCGTAGGGTACGAACCGGTAGGATCGTCCTGACTCTCATCTGAGGGCGAAGCCCAGATTTCCACAATAATTGTAAAGGGTCACCAACCGAAATTAACAGATAACACATAACATTTAAGTTTTAAATGCACAAAATAACCTTTCAACTAAGCATGCACCTTAAAAGGATTTTCCATATGCTAAAAGTTCATATAATGCTTGCCAATTAACAATGAACTCAAAATAAAGTTCTCAAACCATCAAGTAATACATAACTGACCAAGGCATTGATAAATCAATTGAGCAATCGATTATCTAACTCAAAATAAGGACTTTTGCTGAGCCAATCGATTGCCAAATCGATTTGGCCAGTTCTGCTGAGTTTCTGCATGACCAAATCGATTTCTAAGTCGATTTTGTCAGTTTTGATGAGTCCCTGTGTTGCCAAATCGATTTCCAAATCGATTTTGGCAGTTTTGCTGAGTTCCTGAAACGGTTTTCAAAACAAAATATTAAGTAACCGAGACATTAAGAGATTCCCCATTCTTAACGCCCAGTTAACTTAAACGATTTTTCTTTAAAACAAAATATTAAGTAACCGAGACATTAAGAGATTCCCCGTTCTTAACGCCCAGTTAACTTAAACGATTTTTCTTTAAAACAAAATATTAAGTAACCGAGACATTAAGAGATTCCCCGTTCTTAACGCCCAGTTAACTTAAACGATTTTTCTTTAAAACAAAATATTAAGTAACCGAGACATTAAGAGATTCCCTCTCCTTAACGTCCAGTTAACTTAAACGGTTTTCAAAACAAAATATTAAGTAACCGAGACATTA
The DNA here is from genome assembly GCF_000331145.2 of Cicer arietinum. Lineage (NCBI taxonomy): Eukaryota > Viridiplantae > Streptophyta > Magnoliopsida > Fabales > Fabaceae > Cicer > Cicer arietinum. The sequence goes on along the minus strand of NC_021165.2, from coordinate 58,486,371 downwards.
AGAGATTCCCCATTCTTAACGCCCAGTTAACTTAAACGATTTTTCTTTAAAACAAAATATTAAGTAACCGAGACATTAAGAGATTCCCCATTCTTAACGCCCAGTTAACTTAAACGATTTTTCTTTAAAACAAAATATTAAGTAACCGAGACATTAAGAGATTCCCCATTCTTAACGCCCAGTTAACTTAAACGATTTTTCTTTAAAACAAAATATTAAGTAACCGAGACATTAAGAGATTCCCCATTCTTAACGCCCAGTTAACTTAAACGATTTTTCTTTAAAACAAAATATTAAGTAACCGAGACATTAAGAGATTCCCCGTTCTTAACGCCCAGTTAACTTAAACGATTTTTCTTTAAAACAAAATATTAAGTAACCGAGACATTAAGAGATTCCCCGTTCTTAACGCCCAGTTAACTTAAACGATTTTTCTTTAAAACAAAATATTAAGTAACCGAGACATTAAGAGATTCCCCATTCTTAACGCCCAGTTTACTTAAACGGTTTTCAAAACAAAATATTAAGTAACCGAGACATTAAGAGATTCCCCATTCTTAACGCCCAGTTAACTTAAACGATTTTTCTTTAAAACAAAATATTAAGTAACCGAGACATTAAGAGATTCCCCATTCTTAACGCCCAGTTAACTTAAACGATTTTTCTTTAAAACAAAATATTAAGTAACCGAGACATTAAGAGATTCCCCGTTCTTAACGCCCAGTTAACTTAAACGATTTTTCTTTAAAACAAAATATTAAGTAACCGAGACATTAAGAGATTCCCCATTCTTAACGCCCAGTTAACTTAAACGATTTTTCTTTAAAACAAAATATTAAGTAACCGAGACATTAAGAGATTCCCCATTCTTAACGCCCAGTTTACTTAAACGGTTTTCAAAACAAAATATTAAGTAACCGAGACATTAAGAGATTCCCCATTCTTAACGCCCAGTTAACTTAAACGATTTTTCTTTAAAACAAAATATTAAGTAACCGAGACATTAAGAGATTCCCCATTCTTAACGCCCAGTTAACTTAAACGATTTTTCTTTAAAACAAAATATTAAGTAACCGAGACATTAAGAGATTCCCCATTCTTAACGCCCAGTTAACTTAAACGATTTTTCTTTAAAACAAAATATTAAGTAACCGAGACATTAAGAGATTCCCCATTCTTAACGCCCAGTTAACTTAAACAATTTTCCAAACAAAATAATAAGTAACCGAGACATTAAGAGGTTCCCCCTCCTTAACGTCCAGTTAACTTAAACGGTTTTCAAAACAAAATGTTAAGTAACCGAGACATTAAGAGATTCCCCATTCTTAACGCCCAGTTAACTTAAACGATTTTTCTTTAAAACAAAATATTAAGTAACCGAGACATTAAGAGATTCCCCATTCTTAACGCCCAGTTAACTTAAACGATTTTTCTTTAAAACAAAATATTAAGTAACCGAGACATTAAGAGATTCCCCATTCTTAACGCCCAGTTAACTTAAACGATTTTTCTTTAAAACAAAATATTAAGTAACCGAGACATTAAGAGATTCCCCATTCTTAACGCCCAGTTAACTTAAACGATTTTTCTTTAAAACAAAATATTAAGTAACCGAGACATTAAGAGATTCCCCATTCTTAACGCCCAGTTAACTTAAACGATTTTCAAAAACAAATATTAAGTAACCGAGACATTAAGAGATTCCCCATTCTTAACGCCCAGTTTACTTAAACGGTTTTCAAAACAAAATGTTAAGTAACCGAGACATTAAGAGATTCCCCATTCTTAACGCCCAGTTAACTTAAACGATTTTTCACAAACAAACGCACATTAAGTAAACGAGACATTAAGAGATTCCCCATTCTTAATACTCATTTAACTTAATGGTTTTCAAATTTCACACAACACAAACTCAACAAATTCTCACATCAAAACATATCAATTCATTTATTCACAAATCCAACCATACACATATCAAATTTCATCAATATCAATTAAGAGCATGTCAAAAACAACAAACACAAATCGACACGATCCACTACTCAAAACACACAAGTTTCATTTACTCAAAATCTTACATACGAGAGGTAAATTCATTTTTCCCAAAACAATACTCCAATCCTAACAAAATTCGTTTCCACACAACCACATATAAGGCCCTAGATGCAAACTAAAAGTTTGGAAGGAGCCCTTACCTTCGCGTTAACTCTAACGTGCGTTTCTGGTACCGCGAGCAAATCCGGTAAAAATCTCCGCTCGCAACGTCGCCTCCAAATTGGTCCCCTAGCACCGTAGCGTGGTAGTGAGCAACTTTCCCTTCTAACTCTTCGCGAAATGAAGCTTGGATCTAGAAGAAACGGAGGGGTTTGTGTTTGGATCTCAAATACCGTTTTTCTTCGTTTTCGAATCAAAGAGGAAGAGTGGAGTTGCGAAATCCTTGTCCTAACTCTCACCCAACCTTGGGTTACTAGTTTTGAAGAAAGGAAAGCGACGAAAATGAAAACGGGAGAAAGAGGGAATTTGGCCGCGGGTGAAGAGGAAGAAGATGGAAAAATCAGTTTTCCTTCCTTCCTTTTTCCTTTCTTTGTTTTTCCTTCCTTTCTATTTCCTTCTTTCCTTTATATAACCTTTTCTTTTCCTTTTCCTTCCTTCTAATTTCCTTTCTTTCTATTCTCTCCAAGCAAATATATATATTAAATATAACTTAACAAATATCTCAAAATATCTAGATATTTGTTAAATTACCATTTCACCCGTAACGCATTAAATTCTCCGTAAAGGATTTACCGCACTTAATTTAATTTATTTATCGACAATTAATCCTAAACGGCATCAAAATATCTTTTTGATCATAAAGACTCCAAAATATTATTAACTTTGGCTAAAAAGCCTCCGAGCCAAAATCCAAAATACATAAAAATGCATAAAGTGTACTTTAAAATTATGGGTCTTACAACTTGATTTTTTACATTTATAGTAGATGAATTGTGAGCTAGAGTCATTTATAGGAGGTGGTTACTGCTTCACAATTTGATATGGATTTGAGCGTTTCCGTATGAGTTGAAGGATCTAACCAAGTGATATTCTCAAATAGAATACCCAAAATGGATAACACAAAGAAGACAATATGGAGAAGGAATGAAATGGTAGAAATCGTCACACTCCACAAGGAATGATAAGATCAAGGTAGAATCACCACAAGAGTAAGAGGCTTTTGATAATATTCAAATTTAGTTCAAAGAAGAACCCTAGAGAGCATTTATCTAATTTCACCTAAAGTGTTTTCTTCTTTTCAAAAAAAAGTCTCTTATGTCTTACAATAAAAAAAGGCATCTATAGTCTAACACAAAATAACATGGTGTCTAGATTATACACAACTAATGACATTGTGCCTAAGCTACCAAATATTTAGGTACACACACAATTCAACATAGTTCCTAATTATAAGGTACGATTATTACATCCCAAAATTAAAAATAAGTCTTAAGGTATTTCTATGACCAAAAGATTAATATAATGTGGATCAATCTTGTCACAGGTCTTAAGACTAAGAAAGTTAACTACTTGTTTCTCTAATTGTTCCTTTAGCTTCCTAGTATTCCCTCTAGTCAATGGTCCTTCCGCTCGTAGTTCTTGAAGCTCATTAGCCTTCATGTAGGGTTGGTCCACATTATCCCCTATCTCTTGAAGAGCATTTGTCCTCAAATTTAGATCCTCATCATTTGTTTCTCCTACATCACAAGAAGACGAATTACTGACATTAAATGTAGCACTAACTTGATACTCATTGGGAAGGTCTATCTTGTATGCATTATCATGTATCCGCTCCAACACCTTGAAGGGGCCATCACCCCTTGGTCGAAGCTTGGATTTCCTTAAGGAGGAAAACCTCTCATTCCTTAAGTGAACCCAAACCCAATCATCGGGTTCAAAGACCATTCTCTTTCGAGTCTTGTTAGCATTATTTGCGTAGTGTTCTATTTTCATCTCAATATTGGTCTTTACTTTAGCATGTAGGTCCTTGACATAATTGACTATTTCTTCGGCATCCTTATGCAAAACATCATCACTAAGAGGTAAAGGAAGCAAATCAAGTGGGGTTAGTGGGTTAAAACCATATGCAACCTCAAATGGAGAAATTGATGTCGTCCCATGTGGAACTCTATTATATGCTAATTCAATAAATGGCAAACACTCTTCCCAGGCCTTTGGATTTGCATGAAAACATGTTCTAAGTATGGTGCCAAAAGTTCTATTAACCACTTCGATTTGTCCACTCGTTTGAGGATGACAAGTAGTGGAAAGTAACAACTTGGTACCTAATTTAGCGCACAAGGTTTTCCAAAAGTGACTCAAGAATTTAGTATCCCTATCCGAAACAATGGATTTAGGTATACCATGCAATTTTACAACCTCTTTGAAAAACAAGTTTGCAATATGACTTACATCATCAACTTTATGACAAGGAATGAAATGTGCCATCTTAGAAAAGCGATCTACAACAACAAAAATGATTTCACGACCACTTTTGTTCTTAGGTATCCCCAACACCTTATTGGTGTTCCCATTCTTATGGGAGAGCTCCATTCTTATTGTTGTTATTTAGATTGTGGTTATGATTCTTGAGTGGTTTGTTTGTTGGCTTAAAAAATTGCACCGATTAGTTTCTTGTTGTTGTTCGAAACAACTAGTATTTCATCTTTCTGGTTTTGCTTTTGAGATTCTTCCTCAATTCAAAGGCGGATTATCAGGCTCCCTAGTGAAAGTTCTTTTGTTTAATACGTGAGAGAATTTTTTAAATCCTTCGAAACAGAGGGAAGTTTGTCAATAATAACAACAATTTGAAATTATTCATCGAAAGTCATACCTTTAGAGATGATCCCATGAATTATGTTCTAAATTACATGGGATTGAGCCTACACTTATTTGTCATCGATCATCTGATACTTGAAGTAGCGGTTCACATCATACTTTTTAGTCATATTTCTGGAAATAGCGGTCCTCGATATCATATTTCTTCTTCAAAGCATCCCAAACATCTCCAACAGTATTGCTGGAACTATAATAATCATACATATCATTAGCAAGTCCATCAAGAAAATAATTCTTATAGAGGTAATCATTATCCTCCTATTGGGTTAGTTATGTAGTTTTCTTATCATTTTTTGCTTGTTCAATTGTTTATGGAACCAGTAGAATATTGATAATCTTTTTCATATTTAAGAAAAATAACATATTTTTATACCATCGTTTGAAGTGACATCCCTCAAACTGAAACATTTTATTGAAATCAAAAGCAGCATAACTAGATCCAATAACATTTTTGGTTGACATGACTAAAAGAAACATCTTAAAATGGTTGTTTTTTAAGTTTCGAAAAACTATTTTGAAAAATAAATTTTAGTGACCAAATATGTTACTAGATTTAGTCGTGGAATAGGTCGATCTCTTTAAGACGTTTTGCAGCATTGCTTAAAATTGTGCAAGACAGACTATCAACCATAATGCCCCTAGGATAACATAGCCTAGTTACATTTGATCGGTATGCTACAACACCTAGAAAATCGTTTTAAAATTACATTATCTAATATATGGTCGTTAAGGCCAATCGTAGTATGGTACTATGACCACTCGAAAATCTAAAATGACAAATTTTTCGGTAAAGGGACGTAAATAAAATTTGGTACGAAACAAAAACAAGAAAATAGAGAAAACTCATTTATTTCAGAGTTCTAGTGTATTTTCTAAACTGAGTGGAATCCTTTATTTATAGAGGAATTCTACAATAGACTAAAGCAGAAAACATGACCTATTTGACCGGATCTGTGAAATTGATGTGCACTCAATTTGACCGAGTTAGCGAAATTGTGACACGAAAAATAGGAGAAGTTGAACGAGTTAGTTGTTGACTAGGTAGAGGGCACAAAAAACGTGTTAAAAAAATCTAGGAGAGAAAATGCACACATTAAAAAATAAATATTAATTTTTATATTTTTCTTTTCCAGGTACTAAAAAAATAATACAACACTTAGCCCAGACCTAACCCAGCCAACCAGATGGTGGTAGAGGCGCATGCGTGTGGTAGTCGGTTTGAGTGTGTTCTCTCCCCTTCATAAAATTAGCTACCTCTTTAGGCATACCCAAAGGTCATACCTCCACCTTCTATATGTTTTCAATTCACCCAACATTAACTCTAAGTTTCTACATCATTTCCAACAATATTGAATCATTTCACCAAAGTGTTAACCTGAATATGATATCAGAAGAACTTTTATGATTCTAGGTTATGTTTTCTTCCTTCCTTTATCCTTTTCTTTCTCGTTCATCAATGGCTAATCACGATGATTCCTAGTACTTGCATTCCCTCTGGTCATCTTGGTGATATCTTGGTCTCTTGATATGGATTTGAATACTTCCATATGAGTTGAAATATCTAACCAAGTGATATTTTCAAACAACGTACCAAATAAAGTGGAGAAAACAAATAAGAAAATATGGAGAATGAATGAAATGGTAGAAATCGTACACTCCACAAGGGAATCATAATATCAAGGTAAAATCACCAGAATAGTAAGAGGTTATTGATAAAATTCAAGTTTAGTTCAAAGAGGAACCCTAGAGAGCATTTCTCTAATCTCACACAAAATGTTTTCTTTTTCTTCAAAAGTTACCAAATGTCTTACGGTAAAAGATAACATAATTCATAATTCAAATATATGATTATTCCATTCCAAAATAACTTCATGTAGGGTTGGTTCACACCTTTAATCGGTGATAACTTCAGTTAATCGTATCACACCATTATGATGGCTCTCGATTTTCGCTGATGGTTCGATCCCAAAGCCAGTTGAGATTGATCCTCACTTTTGCTCTTGAATTCGAAATAACAACATAATTTCTTCAAGGTTGTTAAACCCAGTTTCCAAAGAAAATTCCACTAGTGTAATTTATGTTGCAAATGCTACTGAGATTTGGGAAGAACTTCACCATCGTTTTCAACACAAGAATGGTCCTTTTGTATTCCAATTGAAGAAGAATCTCCTCAATTTCACTCAAGGTACTTCCACTCTTAGTGCTTACTTCACTCAATTCAAATCTCAATGGGAAAAATTGGGAAACGTTTTCCCCGTTCATCACTGTAATTATTGAGGTGTACAATCTATCATTGATCACCTTCAAACTGAGCACATTCTCACCTTCCTCATGGGACTCAATGAATCTTTCAATCAGGTTTTGTGACCAAATTTCAAATATGGATAATGGATCCTTTGTCGTCAATCAATGTTTTATTCATGCTTTGTCAAGATGAAAAGAAGAGAGGTTTTACAGTCTCAACTCCTACTTAGTCTCCAGCTTCTTAGTTGTTCAAGGCAACAATAAGACCATTAAGAAGGATCGTCTCACATTGTTCATTGTGGTGTTCTTGGTCACATTAAAGAAAAATATTTCAAACTCAATGGTTATCCACCTAGATACAATAAACCCCAAAGTTCAAAACCATATACACATGCCAATGATATCTCTAACGGTGGTGCTTCAACTATGCCAACACAATGTTACCAGCAATTGATTCGGTTCTTGCAGGATCAAATTTCCAAGGTAGCAGTACCTAAAGTTGGGACTTCAATGAATTCAGCCATTTTTATGAGTTTTCCTACTCTTGATTCCCACAAATCACGATACTCTATTACTTGGATAGTTGATTCAAGTGCTACCTTACATATTTGTTGCAATTGTTCTTTCTTTGACACATATAAAACTATACAAACAAAATTTTCACCCTTTCTAATGGTCATCAAGTTATTCTTAAAACCATATGTAGAGTAGTTCCCCATTGATAATTGATTTTACAAGTTGTTTTATACATTCCAACCTTTAATGTCAATCTACTTTCAATAGACAAATTACTTCTTGTTCTTCATTACAAATTGATTTTAATTGTGACCATATTTTTATCTAGGACACCCAACAACCCAAGATGATTGCCATGGGTAATCTCACTTAAGGTTTATACCCTTTTCAAACTAATGTAGAGAATCTTGTATATAGTTCTATTAAAATTCTAATACATGTAATTTTGTTTCATATTTGAATAATGCACATTTATGGCTCGATAGGCTAGGACATTGTAAGAGCCTAGTCCTCCCTTCCACCCATTGGAAACTACCAATTGAGAGTTTAATTGGTGGAATTTTTTTTTAACAATCCAGCCTTGAACGTTACTTATCACGGCCTTCTCGTCTCCCTTCCACCCATAGAAAATAACGAGTTTTTGTCTTCAATTTTGTCCGACCAAATTTTGTCCGACCAATTAAAAATAATTTAAAATAATAATAATAATAATATGTTTAATATGCATTTTTGTATTTATTATTGTTAAGTAAAAAAATCGTCATTTTTTGTCCAAAATTTGAGTCTATATTTACCTGGATATCTATTACATTATATTTAACAAAAAAAACATTAAAAAAATATAATAAAGAAGAAATAAAAACAAAGAAGTATATTTTTGCATCCTTTCTCATACTTGCTCTCACGCCTCCTTCGTTTATGCAAGCAAGCTATCTCCATTTTAATTTTTTATTTTATCTGAGTAAGGTTATCTTTTCACCATCTATACACTCTATCTTTTCACCTCACCTCCATAGTTCGCTTCTCAAAGTTCACCATCATAGTCTCCATTCCCGATTCTTCGTTAAACCACTCATGTATCTCTTCAAATTTCATTTGTCTTTTTTTCGTTAATATTTCATTCATTCTAGTATGAACATTTTATTTTATTGAGAAGGTGGAGTAAATGTTTTTTTTAACCTTTTCTTTTGATGTAAAAGATTAATGGGAAATCGTACCCATCAAAAGCGTGCTCTTATTGAGCGTGACCTGTTTAACTTCAACAAAGCGTGATTGGTTTAATTCAAAGTTACTTTTCTTATAAATGTGAGAAAGCTGTTAAAAAAGGAGAAAGCTACATTGATGCCTTACTTGTTTTTTCACTTTTAAATTAATTCTACTTAACAAAAAAAATTACTTATACTTGTTGAGAAAGTTGTACCAAATGTTTAATGCTATTAAAGTATTATTATTGAGGTTTTATAATATCATCTAAAATTATTTAATATTCGGCATATAAATGGTTAATTAGATGTAACATTTGTTAACCTTTGAATTGTTAGGAGACAAGTTGTGACAGACATCTATCTAATGCTATATTGCAAGCTACTAGTACTAAAATTATTTTTGTTTTTCCTTTTGATTTCGGTTCACATAAATATACCATTTGTTCACATAAATTATTTTTGAACATCATTCTCTTGCCTTTACGGACCTGAACAAAATTTAGTGGTTGAACACAAGCATCGACACTTGGTAAATGTTGCAAGGTCTTTAATGTTTCATGCCAAGATAACTATCAAATTATGGGGAGAATGCATAGCCAATACAACATTAATTATAAATAAGACCCTCTATTGTGTTAAAGGGTAAATCACCATTTGAATTGTTGTATGAAAAGTTGTCTGTGCTACATTTCCAAATAAGACCCTCTTAGAGTTTTTGGATGTCTATGCTACATTTCCACTATTCCCCAACATATAACTAAATTCACCAGAAGCGCAATTCCTTGTGTTTTTCTTGGATAAACGGCTTGCTATAAGGGTTTCAAAGTCTTTGGCAATTATGTAATCGTTGGCTAGATTGTTTTAATATTGTTAAAGACTATCCCTTATCATTTAGGATACATATCGAGAAGGAAATCATTGCGTAGATAAGCTTGCTAATTTTGCTTTTCGTGTTTAGGGTTTTACTCGTGGAATATAATTCCAACCTCCGAGATGGTATGGTTTTTAACAAGGCCAGATCTTGCCTTATGTTTGCTTCTTTAATAATATTTATTAGGGTGCTGCAAATAATAGATAGGGATTATGAAGTGCTAACATAGTTGAGATGTCATATCTATCATACGATCCTTTTACACTCTCAATTTTGTTTACAAAGTCTATTACTTGATCTCTAAATCTTTTCATGTTTCTAGAGATGTAATATTCCATGAGAATACATTCCCTTTCCATTTACCTTCTCAACCAAATGAATATATTGGTCGTTTTTCCCATCTATTTTTACCAATCCTCATTAATGATCACAGTTCATATGACAATGACCCTGTCATAGTTCCCACTGATCTTTTGATAATAACAAAATCGACCCTCCAATTATCCCTCACCCTAGAAGGTCCACTAGACCACAAAGCCCAATTGCAGATTGTCTATCTAAAAGATTTTGTCAGCCACATCACTTATCCTAAAAACCATACACTTTCCTATGAGAAGTTATTCATTCCCTTTAGAGACTTTGATATGCATGTCCCCTCTATTTTTGAACCCCAGTTCTATCACTAAGCACCAACTGTCGGAATGGTACAAGGCTATACGTGAAGAAATAACAGCTCTTGAGGCAAACAATACTTGGACAATTACTCAAAAACCTAGTCTTGATTTTATAGACATTTTCCTCCACTGGTCAGACTCGCCACTTTTCGGATTCTACTGAGTCAAATAGCCTTTCACCAATGGAAATTGAATTAGTGTTTATATGGTTAAGGCAGGCATCAAGATAATGGTACCACAATTTTTCTACAACAATCATGCAACGTGGATTCAATTAATCCTCAGCTGATCATTCCTTATTTACTAAGGGAACCGTATCATATCTTATTGTTATATTGATCTATGTAGATCACATAATTCAGGTTAGTCCTATTCTGATATTGGTACATGACACTCAAAGTTTACTCCAAAGCATGTTCAAGCTGAAGCTTATAGGAGAACCTAAATACTTCCTTGGCCATGAGATTGCAAGCTCAACCAAAGGAATTCACCTTTGCCAAAAAAAAAATACTTCGCAGTTACTCATGGACACTAGTAATTCATTCATTTCCTCTTCCAATGGATGTAAAAGTCACCTTAGTGATGAAGATGGCCCTTTATTAGTTATCTCAATATAGAAGAATGATTTTTAGATTGTTATATCTAATCATTTGCAGGCCAATCATATCATTTGCAGTAAATAAACTCAGTCAATACATGGCTCAACCAAGTACAGTCTCATTTACATGACATTCGTCATACACTAGTATTTGAAAGGCACCTCAACAAGAAAGTCTACAACTCATTTCTGCATATTCATTGATGAATCCTTTGTGTGTTGGAGGTCTAAGAAGTAGTCAACGATATCAAGTTCCTCAGTTGAATCTGAATAGAGAGACTTAGCAACAGTTACTTCAGAAGTGTTATGGTTAAAACAACTTTCGAGTGATTTTGACACAGATGTTCCTTCTTGTAAAGTATTACATGATAGTACAACAACAATTCAAATAGCAAACAATCCTCTGAGTCATGAAAAAGTCAAACATATGAACATTATTACTAATTTTTGTGCCATGTATGTGTTTATATGTATGATAATGATGAGTGGTGATAATTACTATTTAGAATGTCTTTATTTTAATAAAACTGCATCAATTAGTCTGTAGAAAATAATTGTTTAATATTAATCCAGTAGTAACATAAGAGTTAAATCAATTAGTATAAGTTAAGATAAATTGGACTTTGGTGATTGATTATGATAATGCCCACAATTGTAAAACATCCAAATTAATCAATAATCGATTAGCAAAGTTCATTGAATCGCATAAAATGGTAAGTTGGAATTAGAATATATAATCAGTTAAGAATAATAGATTAGCAGGTAAGGTGTGTGATTTTTTTGTTAGTTGTATATAAGTGTTTGATATTTTATTAGTTGTATATAAGGTGCTTGATTTTTTGTTGTATATTTTAATTTTTTGTTGTATATTATTGATCAATTTAAAAATTATGAGTCTATTATTGATTATTTCAAGTTAATTAAAGAGTACCGTAAAGTATTCTTAAGTTATGCAGTTAAATTATTTGATAATTCATTTTTTGTTTATTACAATTTATTTTTTTATTATATAATATTATTTGCATATTTAATTTATACATATTATAATTTTATGTCAGTCCTTTTTAGTTAAATTCCATCACACCATTGTTTATAGAAGAAACTCATTGGAATTTTGATTAGATCTAAAATAAATCATAAAAATCACGAAATATTATTCAAAATTATTAAAAGATATAATATTTAAATGATTTAATTCATATATAGAGTTAGTATAAAAAATTGTTATATTGTTAATTAATCACAACCATTAAATCCTTAAACATATTTGACTTAAAATTATAGATTAAATGATCGTGATGGATTTCCAGTGTAAATACATAACAAATAAATAATTAAATCAAAACAAGACTAAAACTTTAAAAAGTGTGGCATAAAATTTTATCGCGACACTTAATGACATTCGTGAATTTGATAAAATAATTTATATTTTGTTAGTATTGTAATTAAATTTATTATTTTTAATTATAAATTAAATATTAAAAGTAAAATAAATAAAATTTAAATATTTTATATAATATTTTAAATTATTGTTGAATAAAATAAATAAATTTATTTTACAAATAAAATAAAATTATTTTTGATATTTTTATATATAAATAAAATAAATATTAAATAATATTAAAAATAATAAATTTAAATATGAAAAATAATATTAAAATATTTAAAATAAATAAAATTTTAAATATATTATATAGTATAAATTGTTTTTTTAATTTTAATTTCAAATATTTTAGTATATAAATAAAATAAAATAATTTTAATATTTTAATATATAAATAAAATTAATAATAACAATAATAAAATAATAAATATTTTATACAATTCACAATAATATTTAAGTATTACATCATAAAAAATAATAACTTTTTCTAAGAATTAGTTAATAAAAGAATCAAAAGATTAATTTTAAAGTTAACTGATTAAAAAGTTCGCAAATTAAAGTATACTTAAGCCAAATTAAAATTAAAAAATGTAAAAGAAAAAGAGCTTACGTGGCAACTGGCAAAACAAAAAGGATGCGCACCACCACAACCAGAGGCCGAGTCTCATCTTCATCTGGCGCCGTTCATTTCGGTGGTCTTCTCGTGCCCTTGTGTGCTGTTCGTTCGCCTCCTGTCTCCCCTTGCCGCCAACAACAACAAAAAAACAAGGCTCCTCCACTGTCAACAAGTGTTCAACCGCAAAGCTTGGTAATCCCCTCCTTCGACCTATAATCTATGACACTGACATCAGTTTATGAATCATGGTTTGTAGGAATAGAGAGGGCAATAATTGTGAAGGTGTTTTGTGTTTGTGTGTGAAAATCACTTTTTATTTTCCAAAACATCAGTAATAAAAAATGATTTTTTTAGAAGCTACTACAAACAACTTTTCATTTTAACCAGTTTTTAGATTATTTTAAGATTGTTTACTTTTTTTAAAACCTATAACAAACAGACACAAACTTTCAAAAGTGATCATTTTACAAAAAAAAGCTAGAATGAAAGCACCCTTATTTATTGTTGAAACTATTGAAACTAGAGTCAGTTTGAAACAACTTCAATACCATTCACAAATGCATATGCATTAGAAGCATTTGATGATGGGGTGAAAGTAAGTTCTGAAGTGTTTCCAATTACATGCACAATGAAGGCATTGGATAAAGGAAGGTGTATGAATTTTGGACGTGGTGTTACATTGATCTATAGGTGAATTTAGATTGAAAGATTCTAGCTTTCATATATGGAACTTCAGGAATAGATTGAAGTGCTTTAGCATATGTTGTTGCTATTAAGGACTTCTTGTGGATGTAAGATATAATAGAAGTTTGAGAATAAAATGTACATGATATAATGTGTGACAGCATTCATAAATTTCAGCAACATTATTGTGTCTAAATGATTTCTTACTCTGTTAGGTGGTCATGGATACTTCGAATTGATTTATTGAAATTATTGATATTGATGATCTAAGAGATTATTGAGTCTATTATTGATGATTTCAAGTCACTCAAAAAGCGCAGAGCATTACTTTAAAGTACTTTTCAAGTCATGTAGTTCAATTATTTGATGATCAACATTGTGCTCATATTACAACTTAAATTTTAGATATACAATATGATTTTCATATTTGATTTACACATTATAGTTTATTTTGGCGCCCCCAAGCTTTTTTAGTCAAGCTCCGCCGCTGACCACAACACAAGTCGCACGAAGGAGAAAGGGTCACTTGAAACTTGCAAATCAGGTTCCTTTCTTAAAAAATTTATAAAGAGTGATTTCTTGTAGTGCATGTTTTTTCATTGTAAAATGCTTTACCTTCTGTTATTACATCTTCTTACTTTTGGACTTGCAAATGTTTTATAAAGAGTAATTCTACTAGGTATATTTTATGGTGCAATGTCATGTTTTCTATGTTTTTACTAGATCACACTTGATTCTATTATTGACATTTTGATGCAATATAATAGAAATTTCCATATACCAGATTTATAGCACATTAATAGCTATAAACACATTTTGTTGTTATTGAAAGGAAACTTTCAACTTTAATTTATTTATCCCTTGCTGTAATTGGTAGTTCATTTTGTAGTTCATCTTGTTTTGTGAATTAAAATCTTTTTGAGTTTTTGCTTGCTTGTTGAAAACTGAAAATGGTATTGTATTGTTTCGGCAAATTGTAAAAATAGCTTTCTGATGAGTACTAAGAATGTAATATGTACTCCGCCATTGGTGAGATCTGATATAAGAGCTAGAGTTGTATTAGATGAAAGAAAGGTTCAAGTAGATAGTAAAAGTTTCGAAAGCTAGAAGACAAATAATGCTGTGTTAACGGTTTGCAGTGTTTAGTTGACTCCTTGACGCCACACTTTGTTATGGTTCATTGCCTCAGTCTCACTTTGTTCTACCAAAATGATTTCATAGTTTTATAAGGATTGGTGAAACAGGGAAGGAGCAACTTCAATCAGTTTAGTCAGGTTTTAAAATATAATAATTTTTAAGTGTGTAAGTCTAACTAACTTCATGTGATCTATTGAAATGTTTATGAACTAGTACTGCGTCTCTTATGTATTATTGTAATTTGGCATTGGACTATGAGTTGGAGGAAAGCAGAGGAGTATTTCCTTTAAAAATTAAAACTTGAAAGAATATAGAAATTGTTTTCTTTTTGTTGTTGAAAATTTCTCTAGCCTTTTAGGTATGATAACAATGTTAAGTATAACAGAAATCATGTATGCATGTCATTGGACTATGAGTTGGAGGAAAGCAGAGGAGTATTTCCTTTAAAAATTAAAACTTGAAAGAATATAGAAATTGTTTTCTTTTTGTTGTTGAAAATTTCTCTAGCCTTTTAGGTATGATAAAAATGTTAAGTATAACAGAAATCATGTATGCATGTCATTTAAACATGTCTGGTGCAAAATTTTAGATTTCCTTCCTTTTATTAACAATAGGTTTAGTTGGATTAACTTCAAGTAGTTCATTTCTGGTGCAAAAGAAGTCCTTGATAAAAGCTTATACGACGTCTCTGGATCTGAATCTAATATATATTTTCACACATCAGGAGTTACAAGGTAATTGTTCTATTTATAAGTTTAGCTTAGATAGACTCAGAGTAGTGAGCTATGAAGCACAGTTATGTGAATTTGGTCACGTATCGTACTCGATATGTGTCGATACACCGTTGATACATATAGTATTTTGGAGGCTTTCTTATAAATAATTAAACAAATAAATTATGATGTGTCATTGATTTGCTGTTGACATGCCAGCGACACGCTTGATCCACAAAGATCGTGTCGAGTATTGAGACTGCACGACACCTTTTCTCGACCATAATATTTATATATTTTAGAAAAGAAATATCTTAAATTGCAAAACATCCATTTTCTTTTGCAGGTTGTGTATTGGGTATCAATTGGTGATGGATGACCCATTTGATTCTTCGGTGAATTTGGAGGAGGCTCATTTGAAGGAAGGCTACGATGAAGGCTACAAAGATGGCCTCGTTGGCGGCAGGGATGAGGGGAAGCAGGTTGGACTGAAAGTCGGTTTTGAGGTTGGTGAGGAACTCGGCTTCTACAGCGGCTGCATCCACATCTGGACATCCGCCATCCAAATCGACCCGACCTGCTTCTCTTCCCGAGCCAAAACTGCTATTGCACAGATGCAGGACTTGATCAACAAATATCCTCTGATGGATCCCGAGGATCTACAAGTGCAAGAGATCATGGATGCCCTCAGGCTCAAGTTCAAGATGCTTTGTTCTTCACTGCATGTCAAGCTCCAATATAATGGCTATCCTGCTGAGGCCAACGACATTCAGTTTTGAACCAGATTTTTTCTTTTATTCTGTTTCCATTTCAAAATTCAAAATTTGGGTTGAGTTATACAAGGCCGGCCCAACACATTCTGAGGCTTAAGAGAAACTATCAAGACCTTTTCAAAGTTAATAAATAAATTATTAATATTTTATTTATTAACTATAGAAATTTATTTGGTTTGGGGAGGTTTTGGTGTGACAGAGTGACTGTGTTTATAGTGAGTGTGAGATCCAATACTATGTCATTTTTTTTTGCTTTTTCGTACTCCATGCCTACCTCTTTCTGTAGATGGGTTTTGCTGAAGGATATTAGTGTTTTCCATTTATGATTTGTAGTTGTTGTAATGGGTTCTAATGATGTTTTTGTCTAAGATTGGGATTCTGTTGTAGCACTATTCATTTGTTGTTTGTGTTTTTGTTGTAGCACTATTCATTTATTAGTTTGTGTTTTTGTGGATGGTTAAGTTCAGTGTTTGAAGGTTTGGATGAATTTTGTTTAGGTTTGGATGAATTTCATAGGGTACGAGATGATGAGGGAAAGTGGATAAGGAAAAAATATACTGAACTGATTTTATTTAATTATTTTACAACAAAAAATCACAAATTTATTTAATTTAATAATTTAGTAATTATTAATATTTTATTTAATTAATTTATTAAATAGATGACGATTCAGATGCAATGTAATTAAGGACTAAAAGTGAAAGAATATGAAATGATATGATGGAATCTAAAACACTTATTTTACAAAGACTAAAATCAAATTAGTCCCATATTGCAGAAACTAAACTCACTGTTAACTTTATTTTTACTTATATTTAAAATTATCATAAATATTATTGGACGTGGAATTAAAGCAGATCCATTTCTCAAATTGTAAGTTGTGACAAATTTTAAATTGGATGACACACATTTTAAGTGTATGATTTGATGCCTATGGCCTATGGGGAAGAAAAAAAAAATAGTTTAGGATGTGATGCAGATGCAGTACTAGTACAGTTGAAAGAAGCAAAAAATTCAAAAAGTTGAATTACTTTATCCTGATGGACCATATCTGATAAATGCTGATGTCCTAGAAAAACAAAACCTGATAAATGGTCTGCTATGATTTCATGTTTGAATTAAAGGCATGTCTTCAACGGTACAAACATTGGTGACCTAAATGTTAAATGTTGAATAAAATGTCTATAACATGTATTACTGACCTAAGAATTTATCCATAAGATAATATAGATAACCAATAAAAAAATTAAAATATCTGCTATGAAACTTAATTGCCTTTTGTAACTCAACAAAAATAAAAAGATTGTTACAGCATAAATGGCTGGCTGGAATTGGCAAAACTAAACCAAAACAAGCACCAAAAAACTGCTACTGTCAGTGCTTGTTGCTTCTTACTGTGAATCTATATTATAGGATACAAAATCCTAACTTTTTATATCTCATATATATGATATATATATATAACCACATTATGTACACTTGAATTATCCAATTTGTAGTGTACTCCATTGTCACAAACACTGCTTGCTTAGAAATTCTTCAGATAACAGCACCTGAAGCAGCTTGCGTAGCTTCTCAGCACCGGGTCCTGGCCGAAACACCGTATCATTGCCACGCGAAGAACATGGGTCTGCTCCATTTTCTGATGTCCCAATACACCATGCACCTGGTGAAAATCTATGCGTGCGGCTCAAAAGTTCTTTGTCAATCTTGTCTAGGACTGCATCATCCTTTGCAAACTTCCGGGCAAAGGGAGCCTTGCTCTGAGCCATTTTGTCGAAGTCCTTCATAGTTAAAGAGATGGGATGTTGCTTTGGTGGAGTGTCCCAAGCAATGTAGTGAAGATCATGGCTTATTGCTGTGTGTCGAAACTTCTGAGTGTTACAAATGACAGTGTGAAAATATCCCTCGGGAGAAGAGACAAAATTTGTATAATACATAAGCATAGTCCGTGGAAAGTTATCCCATCCCCATATACAGTATTCCACAAAAGACCGCGTTAGTACAACCCAAGCCGAACCTGTTAACAAAGCATAAACAAAAATATAGGGAACTACCATGTTGATTGCCTATCAAATAGGAAATAAATGTAATCTGGCTAGTTAACTAGATAACTTACAATCTTAGAAGCATAGTTTTAAATTGCGGTATACAACCGGAGTTGAGGTCGCAATACAAAGGTTTGCAGCGTAACAGCAACGGCGACCGCAATTTAAAATTGGCGTAGCAGTGCTAGACCTTGAAAGGTCCTTTTAGTTTAAATTTAAATTTGTCTTAGAAAATAAAGGAAAAAATGCATATAAAAATATAGAAATACTCCCTCTATAACAAAATATAAGCAAAAAAGTATATATATCTAGACCATATTTAATCTAAATACATGTACTTTTTTGCTTATATTTTGTTACAGAGTGAGTAGAGACAAACATACCAGTGAACAATTTAAAAGACGTCGGAAGTGTTCTTCTTTGAGTAGTCAATGCTAAATCAGATTTCTTTGTTAAGTAAAGGGCAGGATCAATAATGATGGGCCTTGCTCTTTGGTTCCTGAACATATAAGCAGTAATAGAAGAAATAAATGTAAATCAACCGAAACAGTAAACCGGCAAAAAAGCCACTATTTACAGCAATTTAAAAAAATGCAATGATACAATTCACTTACAATTTCCAACCGGAAATGCGTGTATGTTCAATGAAATTGAGATCTCTTGACAGATTAGAGAAAACATGAAGCATATCTGCAAAAGTAGGAAACAAATATCACGCGACTTACAGAGTATCTAAAAGGGAAGGAGTAAATGTGATCCTTGTTTGACTTGATATATGTATGCAATTCAATCATAATCTGAACATCTAGAGATGAACTATATGAATCTTCATTTTTGGTAATAAAGAGAATATAAATATATTTGTGGCAAATAAGATACTGACGACAGAAGACTCATATATTATTGAATATAAAATCCCCCAAAGAAAATAGTTATAAGGGACTAAAAAAATATTGGGGTCAAAACAGAATTCATTTTATACTTGAAAATATCCCAACACAAGACTTTAAACCATCTACTTCAGAAGGATAATTAAGTAGAAAATTTTACACTTCAGTCCATATCACACAACACCATCATTTCCAATAATACAAATGGATCTTATAATGAAAAGAATCCAATCATCGTATAATCCATGTCCAACATACATTCATGAATGAAGCTGTGATTCTTGAGAAGATTCAGCAACTGCTTAGATTGTAGACATTCTTCCTATGAAGTGAGTTTTTCTTTTAATTGAACAATTAAGGGTATATCTAATAGGAACCAAATCCCTATAGTTAGATTAGGGAACACAGAATTTTGTGGAAAATAAGGTATACACCTCTAAGAAAAATAATGATTATTTATGGAAAATAAGCACCATCAAATACATGCTGCAGTAAGGAAGATCATGAAAGGCCTTGTTTAGCATCTGAGCTAGAAGTTCTAGCTCACAAATGTAATCTGGCAGGTCTTAACAATAAAAGCAACTTTGACAGATCTCTCAAATATATATACATAAAATGGCACTTGGGGTGTAAGTCTAACAGAAACAAAAGGATGTAATGGTAAATTGGTAATGGTAACAAGGCATACATAAAATCTTCACCATGAAGACTTCAATGTGTGACATCATGCGGGATAGGACTTGGTTATTATTGTTGTTGTCTAACAGAGCTAGACACTACTAAGTTATGAAGGTGTTTATACAAATCAACAATGATATAGCCATTATTTGACAATACTTTTTACTAAATAATATATCGCAAATAGCAATTTGTTCAAACTCCTCTATACTAGAGCGCCACTATAGCCACTATTTAACAACAATGCAACAATATATAAGATCAAAGAAGCAGGTAAAAGATGAGTTACTAACCATCCTGTGTCACAAGAGGATAATCCGAGGCACTGAGGTTTATAAACCAGTCCCACTCTGAACTCTCCTTCAATAGTATTGCTATAGCTTGAAGGGTACAAGCAATCATAGTAGGACCCTTATAAGTTACCAAATTGGATTGCGACATAACGCGCACATTCTCCACTTCCCTGTACACCGGATCAGCTTTCACTGCATTCGCCAATTCCAACCTTTCCCGAGGCGGAGCCTCAAGATCCAAATGCAAAATGTATTGATTCCTCGGGTGGTAAACCGCCTCCAATGTCCTCATCATCCTATGACTATCACCCTTTGTACCCGAAATTAGATATGCAAACTTAGGTGCCTCCATCTTCACAACCACACTAGCATTGATCGACCTTTCCAAATCCGACTCGACAAAATCTCCATTGTAATCCTCTGATCCATTGAACGAAACAATGTCGAACGGCGACTCCTCTCCTCCACCATAAGAACTAAATTCACCAAGAATAGCTGTAAGAACCAAGCTCACAGATACCAACAAACTTGCAAAAAATGGTATAATCCATTTCCTGTCACTAAACATCCTTCCTGAATGAGAACCAACATTTTTCCTCATACTCTTTGTAGAACACTGCTGAATGAAAATCAGGTTTTAAGAACCTTTTCAATTCAAGGGCAATTACAAATAACCCCAAAAATCTTCAGAACCCTAAATCACCAATAACCCCAAAAATCTTCAAAATATAATAGCAATAAATCAATTACAAACACACAACAAAATCAAAACTACCCTCTTAACAAGAATACAGTTAACATTTCAACAAAAAGGAGGGTCCATGATTTTCAGCAAGATAAAGCATGGTTTTTAAATCTACATCAATCCACACCCTAATGCCAAAGATTTTAACTTTGGAACTATATAAGTGACATATGATAACAAATGTTAGGTTAAGAGAATTGGGACCCACCTTCTGAAATCAGAACAAAGATTACTCCTTGATCAGAAAGGTACAATTTTTGAAGGTGGGTGTAAGTGTAACTTCAAAATAAGTAATCTTTGAGCTTCTTTAAATGCAGCTTGTACGTTTCTCTCTCTTGGGGGAGTTGTAATAAACTGAAGCTAAGCTAAGATCTATGTAACTCCAAATTAATTATTAATTAAAGGACAAAAATAAAAAGTGAAGAAAGAAGAGAATTGAAGTAGAAGAAGAAAGAGAGAAAGATTGAAAGGTTTTTGATGTGATTTGAGAGAAAGGAAGAGGTTGGTTTGGTTGTTTGTGAGATTGTGTAATTGTACTTTTTGTATGTACAGTTGTTGGGGCTATGACTTTGCTTTGATTGTTGGCAAATATTTCATCGTTGGCGTTAATTGGTGGGAGATTAATATTTAATCAATCCCTTTTTAAATGTTTATAAGAGGTTTTTTTTTGACAAGATATTTATAGTGTTATAAATATGATGATAAAAAAAATATATTATTTAATTTTAAAATAAGGATAAATGGAAAATAGAAATATTACCTCAAAACAATGACGTTTTCAATTTTTGATGTAATATTAAATATTTTTAATTGCACATTCTAATTTATACTATATGTATTATTCTCAATTAATTTTCTTCTATTTTTAATTTATGGTAATGGTAAATATTTTAATAGGGTAGGTTTGTAAAAATGATACTCTTTCTTTTATTTGTAAGTTTTTCTTAATTTGTATTAAATTGTCGACTAAATCATTTATTATAGGATATTCATCTCTTTTTAAAAAACACTTTTTGGTATTTTCAGGTATATTTAGAAAACTATTTAGTTAATTTGATGTGAAAATATTTTTAAAATATTATTTATACATGAAGATATCTAGTTTTGACTTTTCATCTTTCAAATAAATTAATAGAATTAATAAAAGATATATTTGAGAAAAATAATAAATATATATAATAATTTAAAATACGAGCCTATAATTAAGGATATTTCTGACGGTCTTATAATTAACTATGCAGAGAATATCGTTTTTAATAAGCATGGAAATGTTTTTTTTTTTAATGATTGATCTCGGTACTCTCTTCATCTCACAATATAATTCATTTTAACACATGCGCATAAATTAAGAAATAACAAACATACACGGATTAAAAAATGTAATTCATTTTGTTGATTTAATAAAACAAAATAATAATCTACTTTACAAAATTAACATTCCTTAATGATATAACAAAAGATAGATTATATGAATCGGAAAATAAGAGTATCAAATAGATAAGAATTATGATCTACATATAATTATACTTTTATTTTGTTTATGAATAAGAATTTCATAAGTGAATAAACTAAAAGCTACTTACATAAGCATAATATTTATTCAATAATAAAAAAGAAAAAAAATTAATCATATTTGCAAGGATCAAAAATATATATAAACATTTAATAATTAGTGTTATTTTTATAAAGAAAATATGAATAAAAATTAAAAGAAGAGTTTAGGGATTTTTGGAAAATTTTATATTTTTTTGACATTAATTTGATGTTATGGATCAACGTCAATCGTATCTGATTTTACAGTGACTAAATCTAAACAAAAAAACTTATAGGGACTAAAATAAAAAAAAAATAGTATATTTGCAATGACTAAATAAATATTTAAACCAAATATTACTAGTGAATTTGTCACCGATGTAATGTTTACGTATTTGTCTAGTGAATTGTACTTTTTTTGGTTCAATTTTACTTAACACCTCCTATTTTGCTAGTTACACATATGTCATTGTTGAAATGACCAAATTGCCCTCATCACAAAATGAATATTTTAAACATTTCTTCTCCAATCGTTAATCCTATTTCCTTCCTTCATCTTCATCTTCTCCTATTTCTTCTCACATTCCGGTTTCAAGTTCATCATGTTTTGTTGCTTCATTGTTGATTTATCACTTACATTAATCCAGTTTCCATCCATTTATTCTTCTTCTTTTCCATATTTAGGTTAGTTAAGTTTTTATTTTTTTATTTAGTAAAGTAATCATAAGGCATGTTTTTGACCATGTTTAGTTATATCATTGGGTACATCTATCTCTCATAAGATAATCGGTCAAAGAAAAAATGATCAATTAGATTTTTTTACCAACTCGTGGTTATGGAGACCGTATGCAAATATCATCCATCACAAACACATGATGGTGTTCTTTTTAATCTAAATAGACGTTCACATTTTTTAGGTCAAGTACTCCTCACAAGTTTAAGATTCTTTCACGATCTATATTTGTTGTTTCTTTCACAACCAATAATTAACTTTGTCTTTTATTATTAGCTGTGTTGTGTCAGTCCAAGTCTAAAGATGACAACGACAATTCTATTTTTCTTCCAACATTTCTAACTCATCTCAATAAAGCATCTCGTGTATCAAATATCATGATGGTGGTAAATACATCAGCCAAATCCACAATACCAAGTTCAACATCATCATTCGTTGCATTAATATCATGTTTAACACTGTCATTCATTGCATCAAAATCACGTTCTAAATCATCATACATTTCGTTAAAATTGTCTTCCCATAAGTCCATATATCTGCATGCAATAAGAACATATAAAAACTCATAAAAATTGTCTACTTTAACTGAGTTCATGTACCCTACATGAACTAAATTCACATATGCTACGCTATCTCTGTTCACGTACGTTATGTTTACATAATCTAATTTGATCATCCAAATTTTTACATTTACGTGAACTCAATTTACGTAAATTTACATGAAATATATTTGTGCAACGAATGTAAAATTATAGGTATTACATGAACTCAATTTACATAGATTTGCATGAACAGTATTTGTGCAACGCCTGTAAATTCTTAAATTACAAGTCGTACGTGAATTTAGTTTATGTACAATGTATTATTTACAATATATGTAAATTGAGTTTACATAAAATTTCCATATTGCGAGAAAAAAAATACGAATTTCAAACACAGATTAGTGAGTAAACGTACCTTGTTAGGAATCACTTGCTTTAACCAGAAAATTACGAGCAAAATTATGAGGTTTGCGTTATGAATAAGTATGAGTTATGAGTGTGGAATATGAGTATGAGATATGAGAGTGAGATACGAGGTGAGTGATGGTGATGAAGAGAGAAATAAACAAAATAGAGTTTAAGAATGAGTAATATAGTAAATGACATTTTGAGTATTCAAATTTTAAGAAAAATAGATTGGGTGTTACTAGCAATAATGGGGG
>NC_021165.2:58457744-58461671 GCF_000331145.2 Cicer arietinum | reverse complement strand
ATAGTAAAATTATTTTTTGTTTAACAAAACTTGGATGATAATAGAGGAGTATTTTTGTAACACAAATACATACTTGCATTACTAACCACTTAAAGTACTCCATTAACCACTTTTTCAACATATATTTCATTAACCAATTAGAGTACTCCATCAACCACTTATTTAATATAGATATAAAATGAATGAAGTACAAGAAGTATTCAAAGTGGTTATTGTCTTGCATTTTAGTGATCAATGAGATATATATTTCTGTCATTTTATAACTATGTTAAATAAATACTTAACATCTTACATTTGAGTATTCAAAGTGGTTATTGTCTTGCATTTTAGTGATCAATGAGATATATATTTCTGTCATTTTATAACTATGTTAAATAAATACTTAACATCTTACATTTGAGTATTTAATGAGATATTTTATGTGGTTAAAGAAATATATATTAAATAAATAATTAATAACATATATTATGGCTAATAATGTAATATAAGTGATAAATGTCACAATCATATATTTGTGTTACAAAAATACTTCTCAATTATTGTCCCATTTTTTGAATAAAAATAAAATTATGGTCCCATTTAAAAAAAAAAAAAAAAAAGAAGTATTGTCCATTGTCCAAATACGTGAATAGTACGTATAACATTTGAAAGTTATTTGTATTTTGTTGTTGAGTTATCATTTCTCATATAAAAATTGTTCTTGGTGGTAATATGTTCGTGTTAACTTCACATTATAATTGTTATATGATCTCTGGTGTCAGATGCATGTGACTTAAGAGCACTCGTTGATATTTGACAAAACTGCATTAAGAGTTATTTAACTTAACCTAAAGTTTAAAAAATGTCATTTATCTTTTCTTTCTTAGATTAAAATGGTCTTTTATTTTTCTAAACAAAAATAATTTTAGATCTTTGTGAAAAACTTTGGTATTTTTTTGAAATATTATTGTCATTTTGCCTTGATTTTGGAATTATAATGCAATTGTAGTTTGATTAATATACAAACTAGAATTCTTCCAATTGTTGAATAATAGTCAAAATGATATCTAAATTAAAAAAAAAAAAATCAAAATAACATCATAATTTCAAATTGAAGACATAATGACAAATAACATTTCAAAAGAAAGCCAAAATAAAATAAAACAATTTTTCCCCAAATCATGAATAAAAATTATTCAAGGTCTACCATTGTTGTCATATAGAACAACAAAGGATCATTTTGATATAAAAAAATGATAAACAACATTTTTTGAAACTTTAAATTAAGTTAAAAAAATTTGGTGCAGTTTTATGTTGATAATTTTATCTCATATTTCACATGTTTTTTCTAACTAACCACATCAGAATATTAGAAGTTATTATTTGAATTTTTAAGATTTAATAAAATTTTATTATTGGCTATTTCATATTTAATACTTAATTTATCTTTGATTATTTAACGTTTGAATTTTTAGAATTATATTTATTTTTTACTTTAAGGTTAGACCATATTTGAATTACTTATGGTTTTATAGAGTTAATTAGGGCTAGAGCTCTATATGTTCTAGTTCATTTTTATAAAATGAGAGTTAAATTTGATCAAGCTTATCAGTTTAGTTTATTGTGGCGTTCATCTTCGAACTTATTGACATTTGTTGGAATATTCTCAAAATGCATTTATTTATGAATTTAAAATTTTAAAAATAAAAAAAGTGCTAAATAAATATGAGTGTTAAGTTATGATTGATTATCTTTTATTTCCATGAAAATAAAAAGTGAGAAATGTATGAGTAAAATATATTCTCGAAAATAAAAAATACATAGACATAATCTATTAAAATTTGAAGAAATATGAATAAAAACTTTTAATGTTTTTATTTTTAAAAATATTTATTTATTTTATATTAATAAAATAGTTTTGAAGTAAACCAATGCTATAATGAGAAGATGAAACAATCTAATATCTAAAAATAATAAAAATAATTTTTTAATATTTTTATTGTTTGTTAAAATGTAAACAATTTTAATTTAAAAAGAATCACTTACCTCTTCTTTTACAAGTTAATTGGACACGAATTTTAGAAAACAAAAATGGAAAACTTCTCAACCTCACATTTCTAAAATAAGTTTTGTATCCATAAATCAAACATATAAAAAAACACGATAAATGTACTATTCGCCCCACTTTAACTTTTCACCCTCTCATTCCAAATAAAAATTTCATTTTGTCTCTTAAAAAAATTAATCACTTTATTATTCACTCCATTTTTCGAAACTTCCAAAATTTTCAAACTTTCGAAATATAAAAAAGTGAATTTTTTTGACATTTTCAAAACTTTTGATAAACACGAAAGTTTCGAAGCGTAATTTTCTAGAATATTTTGACATTTTTGAAGTTTTTGATAAATCTAAAACTTTCGAAATGTATTTTTCTAAAATTGATCAATTTGAAAGTGTCGAAACTTCCAAAATAGAAAATCTCATAATTATCGAAACTTTCGAAATAGAAAATTTCAGAATTTTCGAAAATTTCGAAACTTCTGAATTAGAAAATTCTAGAATTTTCGAACAATTCAAAACTTTCGAAATTTTCTAGATTTGGAAACTTTCAAAAAATTTCAGATTTGGAAATATTCAAAACTTTCCAAATTTTCGAAATGTAATCCTTATTTCGAAAATTTAAAACTTCCGAAAAAGTTCAAAAAATTTGGAGTTTTCTATTTCGGAAGTTTTAAATATTTTGAAAGTTTCGAAAATTCTGAAAATTGTCATTTTGAATTTTTCAAAACTTTGAAATATTTTAAAATTTTGTTTAGTTAAAAAGATAAAATTGTAATTCTAAAAAAATAGAGATGGGAAGTTAAAGTTATGGGTGGATGGTACATTTATAAAAAAAAACACCTATAACAAACTAAACAAAAGCTAACTAATCCAACTAATTGGACTTGGGCCTGAATCGAACAAAGACTAAAAGGCCCAATACTCTCACCCCTATTATATGAGTTTTGTACCAGGCACCCCCCCAATTTGACCTGCCACCCCCCCAGTTATGCTTAAAAGACAATTTTACCCTCTGTCACATATATAAAAACCAAAAAAAAATTTTACCCACACTTTTCACCAAATCATTCGAACATTTCAAATATTCGATCCAAAATCAACCTAACCTTCGAAGATCTCAAAGATTCGAAACGCAAAAGTAAGTTTCCTTTCGAAAATTTGCTGTTTTTGAAACTTTCGAAATGCATTTGTAAGATTCGAAACAGAAGAAAGTTTTGAAAGTTTCCTTGAATTTGAAACCTCCGAAATGCATTCCTCGAACATTTTGAAATCTTCGAAACAAGAAACTTTCGAAACCCAGTTTCGAAGGTTTGGATGGGAAAGGTTCGAAACCCAGTTTCGAAGGTTTGGATGGGAAAGGTTCGAAACCCAGTTTCGAAGGTTTGGATGGGAAAGGTTCGAAACCCAGTTTCGAAGGTTTGGATGGGAAAGGTTCGAAACCCAGTTTCGAAGGTTTGGATGGGAAAGGTTCGAAACGTAGGTTTATATATTACTTTTAATTTTTTGAAACCAAATTGGACATATTATTTATATATTATTACATTTATATATTATTAATATATTATTTATATATTGTTACATTGATTTTTTATTGTTTATAATTTTTTTTAATATTTATATATTTATATGTTGCAGTGCCTAGGATGAGAGGTGCTTTCGGCCAAATTATTCGCAATATTGTAGGTGGTGATAGAGGTGGTGATGGTGTTGAGAGAATTCCACCAACAGCATCAAATAGACGACGAAACGAAGCAAATCGTCAAATTAGGCATCGTCGTCGAAGACAAGACATCCATGATGATGTCCCTGAGCCTCAGATGGAGGAGGATGTCACTGAGCCTCAGATGGAGGACCATGTCCCTGAGCCTCAGTTGGAGGAGGATGTCC
>NC_021165.2:58456233-58457319 GCF_000331145.2 Cicer arietinum | reverse complement strand
TTGTTTAAGTTGATTTAATTAATTGTTTATTTAAATATATTTATTGAATTATTTATTTAATTAATTGTTTATTTAAATTTATTTATTCAATTATTTGTTTAAGTTGATTCAATTATTTGTTTAATGTTATTTAATTAATTAATTACTTTGTAATTACTCGCAGGATCGTGGACCGTTAAAGGTCATTACTCATGGATTGAAGTTGAAGAAGTTTTCTGAAGTTCCTGTGCCACATCCTCTAGAGCGTTGGATTCGGGAATCTGGGCTGCTACCTCTTTCTTCGGCCTACCTCACTATGGTTGATGCTGGTCTCGTCTCGGCATTTATTGAAAGATGGCACAGGGAGACCAGCTCATTTCATTTGCCATTTGGAGAGATGACCATTACTTTAGACGACGTAGCTACTCTCCTTCACATATCACCGAATGGTAAATTTTTTGATGCACCTGTGAATATGAGTACTAATAATGCTGCTAGAGCTGCACATGAGTACTTAGGTGCAACTTGGGAGGAATCTCTAGCTGAAATTAATTTTAATAAATGTGCCCAATATAGATTGCAGTGGCTGCGTGACTTATATAGTCGTCTCATTCAAACTAATCAATTTGAGTGTGCGGTTAGAGCGTATCTATTGCACTTAGTTGGCAGCACAGTTTTCGCCGATAAAACGCATACGCGTGTGGAGGCGAAATACATTAGTTTATTTATTGATTTAGATCGTTGTCGACACTATTCGTGGGCTGCCGCGCCATTGGTTTTCCTTTATGATAACATGGGAGATGGGGCTGTCCACGACACTCGACAGTTAGGAGGTTACATGACCCTTTTACAGGTATTGACATTTATTTAATTATTTTATTTATTAAGTTGTATTATTTTACTTATGTATTTAAATTAAGTTGTATTATGTTACTTATGTTGCAGTGCTGGATCTACGAACACTTCCCTAGGATCTGTAAGCGGGGCGATAGAGGTGCGGTTCCTGCACATCTTCCAAGAGCATGTAGGTGGATTGCAAAACATGCTGTTGAAGGTGGATTAGTGACCTATCGGCAGAGACTTGATGCTTTGTTGCTTGAGGATGTA
>NC_021165.2:58454308-58456058 GCF_000331145.2 Cicer arietinum | reverse complement strand
ATTTTTCATCCTTCACCGACACTTAATGGTACACATCTGAGAGTAAATGGACAGTTTTCCTTATGAGAGCAAGTTACTGATTTTTTTGATTCTGATTTATATCTTCCACCTCTTTCGCATCCCAAAATCAATTTGTCTTTTCTTCCCCTAATTCCGTTTGCTTTATCTGATCGAATGGTAACAATTAAAATTCCATTTTGTCTTCCAATCGCTTTTGCCCATTCAAATACAGCTTCTCGAGAAGAAAATACCTGCAAAATACGTTTCAAATAAAAATTAACTATATAACTATAAGAAATATTTAATTGGTGATGATTCATCAGTAGTTATAATAATACCTGATCAGTGGTGAATTTTTCTGTAGTATCTATAACATTTTTTGAAGCAGAAACATCAACTCTACTCATACCTAATTTCAAAATTAGTAACAAATTTAATTAAATATAATATTTTAAATATTTAATTTAAAAAAAAATTAAAAATAATTTCTAACATAAATATTGAATTTAAAAAAATAATAAAATACATTTCGAAACTTTAACTTAATGAAAAGTTCGAAACTTACATACATTTCGAAACTTTTGTGAAAATGAAAACTTTCGAAGAAGAAAATGCATTTCGAAACTTTGGTGAAAATGCAAACTTCCGAAGTACAAAATGCATTTCGAAGATTTGTATGTTTCGAAGCTATATTTCGAAGGTTTCATCAAAAGCCAAATGTTCGAAGCATAACTCTATTTCGAAACTTTCAAATGCAAGCAAAGTTTCGAATACTGTCTATTTCGAAAATTTGGCATTTATCCAAAGTTTCGAAAATTTGTCTTTTTTTTAAATAAACTGCATTTCGAAGGTTTTAAAATAGCAAAAGTTTCGAGTAACTTACTAAAATTCATTTCGAAAATTTTAAACTTTCGAATCCAACATTTTTTTTTGTAAATTTTCGAAGGTGGTGGGGTGTGAAATCTGAATGGTAATTTTTTAAATAATATTATATTGTTTTACAAAGGGGTATTTTATTTACCGGAAATTTCAAGAGGATTGAAATTTCCGGTAGTTTAAAATCAATACCGGAAATTTGAAATTTCTGGTTGCCTTCCCGGAAATTTCATTTTTTGAAATTTCCGGTATGCATTTTTAACTACCAGATTTTTCAATTTTTCGGTTTGTTTACCGGAAATTTCATTCATTTTTGAAATTTCCGGTACACTGCTTAACTTTTTGGGCAGAGCAACCCAGCAAATTTTTGAAACTACCGGATTTTTGAAAAAACAAAATTTCCGGTGAACAAAAACTAACTACCCGATTTTTGAAAATATTTGAAATTTCCGGTATTGAAAATACAACTACCGGAAATTTCATTGACCAAATTTCCGGTAATAAATATAACTACCGAAAATTAGTTGCAAAAAAATTACTTACCGGAACTTTCAACGAGGGTTCAGATTTTGGCAGTTATTATTATTATTATTATTATTATTATTATTATTATTATTATTATTATTATTATTAATTTTTATTTATAAAAAAAAGTTATTATAATATAACAAGTTGTTTGTTTTGACTCATCTATTTAACCGTATTTTTTTCTCTAATTTAATGTATTTTATTTAATACTATTAATAAAAAAAATTAAATTGAAGAAAAAAAAAGTACATCCTACAATTTTGCCACAAACAAAACGTGTCCATGATATTTTGCCACAAACATTCATCCTAAAATCAAATGGTTGACTAAATGTGCCACAAACAAA
>NC_021165.2:58438909-58454285 GCF_000331145.2 Cicer arietinum | reverse complement strand
TAACAACTCTCTCCTATTTTTATTCCGATCTAATAAAAAAATTAATAAAATATTGTTAATATAATTAAAAAATAATAATAAAAATATTTAAAAAATATATAAAGTTTTAATAATATAATTTACTTTACTTTATTATTATTATTACTTTTATTATTATTATTAATATAATTTATTTTATTAATTAATTTATAAATAATATTCGGTATTCATTTATAACTACCGGAAATTTCTTTTTGAAATTTCCGGTATTCATTTATAACTACTGGAAATTTCAAAAATGAAATTTCCGGTATTCATTTATAACTACCGGAAATTTCATTCATTCTGAAATTTCTGGTATTCATTTATAACTACCGGAAATTTCATTGATTCTGAAATTTCCGGTATTCATTTATAACTACCGGAAATTTCATTCATTCTGAAATTTCCGGTATTCATTTATAACTACCGGAAATTTCATTCATTCTGAAATTTCCGGTAAACAAAATTTTTTCATTTATAACTACCGGAAATTTCATTCATAATGAAATTTCAGGTAAATTTTTTTTTTTTTTTTAATTTTTACAGTTTTATCAAGGGTAGTTTGGACATTTAAAAATAAAATTTTTAAATGAGGGGGTACAGGGTTAATTGAGGGGGTACAAAAGCCAACTTTCCTAGTATTATGTTCAGTCTCAATGAATAATGTCTAGAGTTGGATGAGATTGTAACTAAAGTCTAATGAATAATTATATTTTAATAAATTATCAAACTTTGGTACTTTCATTTGATTCGATCTTCAATATTTTTCATTTTTTTGGACTGAATTTCGAATTATATCAACTTATTTTTTTCCAAAATTAAAGGGTGAAAATCAAATAAAATCTTAGTAAATAATGTGAATTTTCAAATTATTTTTTAAGAATTTGAGAAAAGTATTAATTTTCAAATATTTTATTTGTTATAAGTCAATGTAATTATTATAAACTTTTCAAACACAAACGTTTAGCAGATGACTTTTTTTTCGATATATATATATAGAGGGCTTAATTGATTAATTTTGCTAATATATTAGATAAGAGCAGAATTAATTTAATAATATGTTTTTATATAACAAAAATTATTATACCTATAATACTTTCTTATATATAAGTAACAATAAACCAACTATAAAAAAATATCTATAAATCAATGTGGTTGATTATGTAGTTGATAAAAAAAATCGATTTTTGATGTAATTCATTTTGTATACAAATAAATTGAAGTTAAATCATTTCTATTTGAATATATTTACGGAAAAAAAAACTATTTTTATTAATTTATATACTGATATTTTAAATTAAAATTGCTTGTGTATATATGTTAAGAGAATTGAGAATCGATTCTTCGTTACTAAAGAAATTAAAAATACAAGTCGCTAAGTAAAATTGATTTTAAAACCGAAATCAATTCTTTTTTTTTTTTACTTGGAAATCAATTCTAAATTTGAAAGCCATGTACGGTCAAATCACGTTTAACTAACCCAAGCATATATTCTTGGTTTTTTTTTCTTTATGTTTCTAGTTTACCAAGAGATGCAAAGACCATTAACAATAAACTACATCCTCAAGATTTGTCTATTTCATTAATTTTCGATTTATCAAAGGTTAAATAATATTTAATTTGTATAAAATTTTAATATTTTAATTTTAGTTCTTGTAAAATAAAATTACAACTTTAATCTCCACAAAATCATCATTGAGGTAGTTTTAATCTTTATCTCTAAATTAAC
This sequence comes from Cicer arietinum, assembly GCF_000331145.2. NCBI lineage: Eukaryota > Viridiplantae > Streptophyta > Magnoliopsida > Fabales > Fabaceae > Cicer > Cicer arietinum. Next base: position 58,452,535 of record NC_021165.2, on the reverse strand, counting down.
ATATATTTTTGAACAATTTCTTTTAAAAATATTTACAATAATATAAAAAGTTTGTCCATAAAAAATAGCTCAAATTTTATTTCTAAACTCATATTTTTATTTTTTTTATAGGCTTAATTGCAGTTTTGGTCCTCTTATTTTAGCTGAATCGCAAAAGTAGTCCCCCATTTTGTTTCTTCCCAATTTTTGTCCCTCAAACTGAATTTTGGTCCAAAATCTGATGAAATTTCATTTTTTTTTTTGTATTTATTTAAGTCCCATCACGCCTTAAGATCTCATTTGCAACAATTGTACCTGAAATTTATGATCATAAATGGTGTAGTACGCCTTTAAAAAAATGAAATTTCATCCAATTTTGAACCAAAATTCTGTTTAGGAGACCAAAATTGGGGAGAAACAAAAAGAATAGATTACTTTCGCGATTAAGCTAAAATAAGAGAACCAAAACTGTAATTAAGCCTTTTTTATATTTAAAAAATTCATATTTAATTCATTTCAAGTAAAACAAAATTCTAAATTTTTGTGGAGAAATTTTGTGTAATGTTCTAAACATGTTTGCAAAAAATCATTTGAAAAATTTAAATTTAAAGGTCAACTCCACATGTTTCATTTCAACATAAACTAAAATTATTTGTTGAAAATTTTGTAAGGATTAAAAGTTGTATTTTTATTTTACGATAACTAAAATTGAAAGGTTGAAATTTTATAAGAATATAAATAAATTTAACTCTTTAATTAAATATGATTAACATTTTCGTTAAGAAAAGTCATACCAAATTAATTCAAACAAAACTGCATATATAGTTTATTCCATTCGAAAATGCTATATGAGGAGAAATTTTCACATGATGCCGATGAGTTCATATGGAGAAATTGTCACCTGATGTTGATGAGCTCATATGGAGAAATTTTCAGCTAATGTCTATGAGCTCATATGAAGAGTCTCATATTATTAAAAAAATAAAAAATAGATATTGAGTACAATATAAGTGAAAGAACACACATTTATATATAATGTTTTAAGATTTTAGATAAATATGTAAACAATAGTGTCAAATTCAGTTGTATAGTTGGTTTTAACCTATTGTGATTATATTTCGTGTTCTTCTCATGATCCAACTATAGCATTAGAGTTAATGGTTGATTAAGGTGATCAAATATATGTATTTGAAGTCTTCTTGACAATGGTGGTCAAATCACATGTCTCAATGATGTTGAGTGTTGACGACAGTGCAAATGTTTGTGCATGAAAAAAGTTTCACTTGAGGGGAAGTATATAATAATGGATTAGGCTCGAGGGAGAAATTATTAGTGCGTTAAGTATGAGGTAAAATTATCACTAAAAGTGGATGTTGAGCATATCACCATATTCACTGGTATATCTAATTCGTTATAGTATGTATGCGAGTTAATTTTTGAAAGGAACACATTCAATAGTTAAATCTATATTTTGATATATTAAAAAAAAAATAAAAAGGACAACATGATATTATATACTTAATTATCATAATATTCTTTTAATTTAAAAAAAAAATATCAAATATATAGTCTTAATCCTTAAAAAAAAACATCCGCAAAAACTTCCAAATTAAAATTCAACTCACAAACAAATCTTTAAAGTTATGAATGAAGTGGTGTTGAATTCATTTGTTTAGTTGATTTTAGCCTAATAAAACGATCTCAAATGCTTCTCTCATAACCTACACAACAAACGTGAAAAATTATTATCTATCAAGTGTGATTAAAAATCTCAAATTAAATGAAAAAAGATGATGATATGTCCAATTTATTTGTTTAATTGCTCTACTACAATAATGCGATGATGTGCCAAACATCCAAAGTGTCAGCACATAGCATAAGTAATCTTGAAATATGCAAATGCACAATACATGTAATCATTTTGTGACAGAAAGACAAAATAAGTGATGGGGATTTGGATCGTTATTTTGGCATTATTCGCAGAAAGGCAACAAATCACGCCGCACTAGTTTCACTTTAGCATGACCTATATAGACTTGTTGCGATGCAAACTCATTTACGCATGCAGTTTCACTCATCGCATTGTAAGCATTGAAATATTGGAACCATGAAATTCATATTACTTCTTTTTTTCACTTAAAAAACTATAATTTAGGCATGAGGTAGTTGCCATAAAACGCGGTACCTATGGTTGGTAGGTACTAGGTACAGACTACAAACCAACGGTAACATGTGCAGCTAACCAGATCAGTGGTCACTGTTTTTAATCGGAATTTCATATTAAGGTTTTTCTTTTTTATATTACCATTAAAATTTTAATTAAGTCTCAAACTACTATTATTTTTCACACCGATTTTTTAATATTTAATTTATTTTTTTTAATCAGGAAACAAAGTTTTTTTTTTTATTATTTGTATAATTTCTTTTTTCCTAATGGTGCTATTTAGTAGGAAAATATGTATAAATATAGGGGGTTTGATCCGTTAACAATGACATGACCATATATAAGAGTGTGGATAGTCATAATTTATAAGTGTAAAATAATGTCACATATTATTTTTTTTTTCTTGTCAACATCTTCCATAATAATAAGTAAATATTTTTCCAATAATTAAGGTAAGTTTATTAATTGTTATTTTAATTAAATAATAAAATAAAAAATTTATTATTTTTATAATAATGATCTAATTAAATTTTATTTTTATTAAATAATTATTAAAATTTTTAAATAAAATAGAGTCCATAAAAATAATAAAATTTAATTAAACATTAAAATATAAATACAAAATAAGTGAAAATAAAATAAACATAAATTTTATCACATTAATCCCCTAAATGGTGTCTAGCCCACGTCGTGATACTTAGTGAATACAATGACGAAATGAGTTTCTTTATCAATAGGGACATGTAGCTCTCTACATTCTCAAAATACATCAAAGAGCTACTACATAGTTGAAAAACGATGAAATACCAAATGAATACGAGTTATTAATAAAATGAACAACCAACTCAAACATACCTGAGTCATGGATTGGATTGTTGAATGTTACTTCATTATTCATGTTCTTAAACACATTTTTTTCAATACAAACCACTGTGTGTGATGTGTATGCAAGACAGAGAAAAGAATCATATTATTTGTATTTTAAGGTCTAAAACTAAAAATTTAGGATGTGCAGAACAAAAACCATCATAGAGTAATATGTTATGTATTCTTTTTAGGATGTGCAAGTGTACAGCCTCACAATAGTGCCCCGAATCAGTACACAATCACGTATTCTATATTCATTAAATTAATTTTAAAATACAACCTATATATGAACATGATTTTTATCTAATAGTCAAAATCTGCAAATGCATGAATGCTAGGAATCCAATTCCACATGTGCTGCCACACCACCTAGTTCATTATCTTAACTTATTTGACATGTCAAAAAAAATTCATTAGATTCTGTGGGAGGTGTAGAAAACTTTGAAGTCCCAACAAGTCAAATATATTAGGTTTTGGTATAGTGACCAAACAAAACTCTATACTAAAATAAAATAATGAAATGTCGGTAAAACTCGTAATTAAAATTTTGATCTATTTAATTAATTATTATTTTTGGATTAAGATCTTATTTATTTCTTATCTTCTTTATTTTCTTTAATACTATAATTTTGTATATATTAACACAAATTTTTAGAATTTGTGACATAAATTAATATTTATTGTTTTTATACACTATTTTTCCAGAGAATTATGCTCCAAATATCTATAAACTAAAGGAGTTAGGATCCTCTTTATTTTTTAATCTCTTCATTTTTTCCATTACTATGATTTTGTGTATATATTTTTATACATTTTTAAAACATGCAACATAAGTGAAATAATTAGTGAATTTATAAAAAAACTATATTTTTTTTATAGAAATGGTGAGCATGGACTAAAGCACAACATAGATATGCGTTTCAAATTGACAAAATTAACATTTAACAAATCATATGTCCATGTGTTACAAAGTTAGAGAGAATCCTAAGTGAGTGAATCAATACAAATTGCCAAATGGTTTTCTTTTTTGACAAACAATACAAATTGGTTGAACTAACTAACTAGCTAGTAATTAAATTCAGCTTAGAGTGATATCGACACAATGGAATCCCTCAATATGCGAGGTTACAAAAATTATTCATGGATCGGAGAGACTCATAAACAGGTAAGCACTTTGATTATTATGCTTTTTTCCTAAAAAATACATTTTTATCATTAAAGAGAATAAAAGGCTGCCATCATGAGTTCATGATCATCAGTACTTTACTTTGTCGTTGGAAAAAATACACGGCATACATTTTGATATATAGATGATTTACTCTTGAAAGAGTATTTAAAAACTGTTTAAAATTATAATGATGATCAACATGCTTTCGTTTCGTTGATTGGATATTGGTTCGATAACAAAAAAAAAATTAAATAAAATATATGACTTTTAAAATTTAATTTATCGATTTGATATTATTAAAAAATAATTATAATAAATTTTTAATTTTTAATTAATGATTGTTAGAAAAACACAAGGCATATATAGGCTATAATAGTATACTATTGAGAATAAGTAAAAGTCATGTTTGAAATTATGTATTTGACACTAGCTAGTTATTGGAATACTGTGGTGAACATGTACAAATAGTAATTGTTTGGAGGCAAAAGAACATTAGAATTTGGTGGGCTAGCCACAATTGCATGCCACAGTAAAAGGAACTATTTTAATTACCTTTTTCTTTCCAAATATGGCCTATTTCGAATCCCATAATAAATAGTAAGACAAAATAACCTATTTTACCTTTTCTTTTCCTGATATATATATGGCTTATTTCACAGGCCATATATCTTGTGCATTTTGGCAACAAAACCATGATGGTACTAGGCCAGTGAAATAAGGATTTTAGACAAAATAAAATCAACTTTTTATGTATATGTAAGTTTCAAAACAATAAAAATATTTAAGAAGTACAATAAATAAAATGTCTTACAAAAATAAGAAATATAAAATTTAAATAAATTTATAGTATATTGTTAGTATTAATTAAGTTATTATGTTATTTTTTATTAAGGTCTTATTTTAGATCCTCGATGGTACTATCGCTTAGCTTGAAGCATCAATACAATTTCTAGTGTCCTTATAATATAAATGAATAGAGACTGAAACGAAGAATTCTACTTTAAAAAAATAGTGTAATGGTTAGACTATACCTTTAAGTGTGGAGAGTTTTAAATTTGAATTTGGACCATTGCATATCAATGTGTTTGTAATCATCATATGAATTTATATTTACTGAAAAAGAAGAAAAAAAATTATGTTATTGTAGTTTCATGTATATGAAGACAATATTTATAAAATAACTTACATATATTAAGTATATGTTTGAATTGAAGTGTAATTGACATAATCATAAACTACCATAATTTTAAAAAAATCATCCTATAGAAATTTTTACAAAACTATAATGACACTAAAATACTTTTAAATCCACCGTCCATCTAAACATCCACTAAATTTTTATACGGCTTTTGGAGACAAAAATATATATAGCATAGAACAATTTATTTTGAAGGTGTGTCCCTGCAACTTCAAATCTAATGTATAGGTGGTGGACATGATATCATATCGTAGCAGACATAGAATATTACATAATCCACAACGGCTTGTTTCAATAGTAATATATTCTGAAAATAAAATCTAATTAATGGCACAGAGTTTATTTGCCTACACTTTAAGTTGCAAGAGAGACATGTATGGAATCTTAGTAAGGAGAGTAGACAAGCCACGCTGTATTTGCAAGTGTTGCGGCGTTAGGAACATCTCTTTCAATATCATAATTCATTTTCTTGTCCCCACTAAACTTTTTATGTCAGTTTTTTTTTTTTTTTTTGAATTTTAAAAATTTTTCCCAATAGAAATTTAAGTGTTGTCCCTCACGAGTAATTTTATTTTTGAAGAATTAAATACACAGTTGCGTGAGAGATAAATTATTATTTTTTGAAGAAGTAAATACACAATTGGGTGAGAGATAAATTATTATTTTTTGAAGAATTTAATTTATATGTATTATCGTGTAAAAAGTTTTATATGGTCGATGAATTATATGAATGACTTTATAAATAATTGAAAAAAATTAAAATATTATTAATTATTTAACGGATATAATTGATTTATGGTGTAAATAATATTATTTATATGAATAATATATATAAATTAAATTTTTATTCAAAATAGAGAGATAAATTATTGAATACTTGTTTGATCACATATAAAGAGAAATATATTTTAATAGTGTTAAAAATAAAATAAAACATAAATAATTTTTAAATATGAAAACATGTTAGTGTTAAAAATAAAATAAAACATAAACAATTTTTAAATATGAAAACATGTAGGATCAATTATAATTTGTAGATCTTGTGACATGTTCAACTTAATTTTTGAATATACAATGATATATACTCTCTAGCGATAACAACGACGATTATGTTTATAAAATAAAATTAAAAATATTGTCACTTTTAGTTTTTAATATAACTCTTTTTTAATTGTATCATCTAATTAATTATGTGTATCACTCTAAATTATTATTCTTTAGTTTATATTTATGATAAATAAAATATCCTAATAATTAATAAAATCATGATTTTATTTAATTTATCATATTTTCTTAATTTATATAAAATGTCTAGATACAATGATTAGTTTGAGATGAATGGAGTATAATTTTGTAATCTCAATTTTTTTTGTTTAATGATTAATCATATCATCATTTTCTTGATTATATGCATGATGTATTTTTTATATAAATACTTTTAGTATATTGAGTGTGTTTGGTATAGATTAAAAAAATGTTATTTTAACTTTATATTTTAAAAAATGATTTTTACGAGAACTTATATTAAAAAATAATAGAAATTATTTTTTATTATTTATAAGAGATTAAAAATATAATTTTGATATTTAATAACTTATATATTTATTCTCAGAGATTTTAATACAATAAAAATCACGTATATTTTGACAAAAATATTATTTCAAAAATAAATTTTATAACAAATTATTCAAAATTGTTTCTCATTTTAAGTATTTTGTTTTTAAATTTTATTATACAAAATATGGTAACAAAAAAATAAAATACTTAAATAATGTTTTATGATAAATTATTTAAATTAACTTTTCATCGGTAGCTTTTATTTTAAAGAAATATAAAAAATGAAATACTTTAAAAAAAAAATTATAAAAAAACACGGCAACAAACGGGTAAATTATGTTGGCCCCCATTAATCGATTTTTTTTTATCCATCCTTGGTAACAATGAATCATAAAAAGGGACAAATCAGTGCATTGATGTTTCCACCCATTTGAATGTAATCCATTTCCTTTCTATATGCAATAATAGTGTGTTTGACTCAGAGATTTTAATAAGGTAGTATTATTTTTTGAGAGAATTCAATTTTTTTTTTTTTTTTATGTAAATTATGTTGTTTGGACAAAATATTTGAAACTTTTAAAATAACAATGTTAAATTTAGGTTACAAAATATTACCTAAAAATAAAAAATTTGAAATTACTAAGAATTGGTTCTTATAATTCTTTCAAATTTTATAAATTGATCTCTAAATGTTTCAAATTTTACAAACTTGTCTCTTTAAGTTCTCAAAAATTTGTAAATTGATCTTTATGAAGTTTCAAAAATTGCAATGTAGTCCTTATAATTTTTAAAGACTTTTATATTGGTCCCTAAATTTTTAAATTTAGTAAATTGATCCCTATTTTAATAATTTAAAATTGGTTCCTCAACTTTTTGAAATTTGATAAAAATTGTCTAACAAAGTTTAAAAATGAACAACTTTTTTATTCAATAAACAAAAAAATTATAAAAAAAAAAATCAATTGAAGCATTTGAATTTGAATTATTGATCTGCATTCTTCGCTTGTCAATCTCATGCTTAAAAATAAAACTAATCTCACTTTTCATCACTACTTACCAATGAGAGGGCTGCAAAATCTGGAATGTATGATCCTTCATTTGTGTCAAGAAAGAAGAAGGGGGCTTTTAGTAATTAGAAAGAAAGACAGATCCAGTGATTTAAATAAGCTACATGAACTAAACTATCTTTTCAATTAGTGTCAATAACCATGTAATCCTTTATTTCAGTGGCATAACATACTTTCAATATTGCAACACAATGGATGAGAAAGTCACATGTTAGTATTAAAATCCGATTCTTTAAATGGAAGTTCATAGAAGGACAAACGTGATTTTGTTTAATTTTTTCAAGAATTAAAAATTACATATTTTTTTTTACAAAATCAAATTATATCATAAATTTTTTTTAGCATTAAAATAATGATTTAATGACGATACATCTTAAAACTTAAACCATTGATTGAATTGTTTTATAATTATATAATGAAATGATGAAATTAATGGTACATTGGTGGAGCATAACCATTTTTATCTTGGAATAAATTTTCACTCCGATGTTTTATAGTTAATTTACAAAGGAAATTTGTTCTTACGTATTGTGTGTCTATTCTAGCGTCTCTAAAACTGTTTTTTGCATTAGAGAATCTACTTAAGAAGAACTTGCATTGGAAACCGTAATATACAGTTCTATGAAGAATATTTGGGAGGCCATATAGCAATTAATTGGTTTCTTGGTACTTCAGCAATTAATTAACACGATGAACATATTGGAATTTTAGGGAAAAAATGGTCACGGAGTCTTGAAAAATGCAACCAAGACTTTATAGAATCGCTCACATTAATTAGGTAACTAATATATAGTATATCACAGTCACTCACGGGGTACATTTTTTGAGAAAAATACGCTAAAAAGTTTTGGCACATGAAAGCTGCCACTATATGAAATAGCAACTAACAAATTCAGAGCTTTATAAGAAGTACTAGTATTAAAATTTAGACATAGTATTAGAGTTTGCAATTTGCATTCTAGTTAAATAATCAATAGAACTTTTGTACTTTCTTTTTCTGTGGAGAATTGTCATGTACACCTTGATATATATTACTTTGATAAACGAACAGGCTATTCTGATCGAGTCGCTGTAAAGAGTTTAATTTAAAACTTTATTCAGTATATAGCTTTTACCAATTTTGTTTAAAATTAATAATGTTCTGTTCTTATAAGTTTTCTGCCATATATATATTGGGATAGAAAAATAAGGAGACTCACCTTGTTATTAGAAGTTTTCATGTATATATATACCATATATTATCAATCACTATTATGTGGTCAAAACAAAATAGGAAAAATAATTGTACAAAAGTTATGTGGTCACTGTCTTTGGTTTATAGACTCCTGACTATTGTATCAAACTCATTCCTCAGTAGAAGTTTATTTGAAGTGTTACACTTCATGACCCTTAATAACATAGTAAAGGGCATGACAGCAACACATAAGAAATATAATACATTAATTTTAATCTATATAGGACCAAATTAGTCGAAATAATAAATACAACTAATTAACATTAATTAGCTCTATGCTTTTTTATGGGTTACCTCTGTTTGATATATTAGATAAGTTGATTAAATAAATAAAAAGTTATACTAAATATATTAATATCGATTGATATAACTTCTTTTTATATATAGAATTGAAGATGTATCCGATTATCGATTTACACTAGCTTGTAATAAGACTCTCATACAAGATATCCTAAAACAAATTGCATTTTATGCATAAGAGAATAGAATGGAATCAAATTCTCCTTCCAAAACCCCACCTTTCTTTTGAACACCACTCAATTTGTTCTCTTTCAAAATTCTAATGCAAAATCATAAATATAGTAATAGTATCCCCACACTAATTAGTGCATTACAACTATTAAATAAATTAAAAAATAAATAACAAATAATTCACAATAAAAAGACTTGAATCCTCTACAATCAACTTATTGCATACACAAAATGTGTTAGTTAAAAAAATTTACTCCCAACCACACAAAAAAGAATCCTATCTAATTATAGAAAATTTATCTCTCAAAATCTAACAATATCAAGTACTTGATAGACATGAACAAAAAGCACAAATATCAAAAACCTTTCTCGTCTAGTTACATGAGATATGAATATTTTTCTCTAAAAACTTTAGTTCTCTCTCTAACTCTTTGTATTCTCTCTCTTTATGTCTCAATTGTCAACATATATATCATGCAAGTAGTAACCCTTTTAACTTCTTCACCTCACAACAATTTGTTTTGCTATACGCCAGCTAATTACATTCATTCAACCCCATCACCAACCAACCCCTCTTTCTCTCTCTCTCTTCTCTCTCTATCTTTCTCTCTCTATAATATTTCGACATTTCACCTTCAGATCTCTATAAGAACAACATCTTCTCTTTGAAGCATATATATCTATTTGGACCCTTCTTATTCGATTTTACACCCCTTCAAAAACAGAGTGTTTTTTATGGAGAAAATGGCGGAGAGAGGAAATGGGTTTTCAATGTTCAGTGAGGAAGAGCTGAGAGAGATGAGTTGTGTGAAGGTTGTTGATGAGTATGTTGAAGTGACGTGTGGTTGTACAAGTCATAGATATGGTGATGCTGTTGGTAGGCTTAGGGTTTTTCTCAATGGTGACCTTCAAATCATTTGTGAATGCACTCCTGGTTGTGAAGAAGGTATCTCTCCCTCTCTCTCATCATGAGTTTCTATTTTTTTTTTCCTTTGTAGAACCGATGATTCAAATTGAAGGTGTTCGGCTTAAGATATAGCTGTGTTTGACACGACACTCACACATTAGTTATATTCAATTTCTTTCTTTTTTTTTATTTAAATTAAATGATATTCGGTGTCAATGTGTTAGTGTTGTGTATGTGTATGTGTGTTAGTGGTTCATAGGTTTTTTTTTTGCATGTTGATAGTTTATGGTTAGGTGAGGTTTGACTTTGATGAGTGTAATTATTATGAGATTGCTTTGAGTTTTGATCTGCTTTGTTTTTGGAGTTTGTCATGGTAAGTTTTTTGACAGTTTAAGTGTATGTTGATTTGTCTCAGTGAATTCTTCGGTTTGATACTTTTTCAGTCTTCACGACCAGGCTTGATGAATGTTTATTATATGCAAATGTGGAAGATTCTTTCTAAATTAGCATACTGTCTTTTTGTGAGATTAAATTTAACATGGAATTTTTGTTGTTGAAGATCACTTTTTCTTTAGTTAATTTGTACGTATTTAATAACATAAAATGTAACCGTAGTATGATTCTCAGATGTGATGTTGTTACACTATATTTCTTGAAAGTCATTGAAGTCTGTTTTGCAGAGTAGACTATAATAATTAATATATCCCAAGGTATTATTGATCTATAATATGTAAGTTGTGTATGTTCTCGTCTTTGATGGCACATTCTCTTAAATTATGTGTGAATAATTATATATGATGACTATATTTTGTATTTGGCATTGGCCATTGGAGGCATAAATCCATGCCACTTAGGTAGCTTTTTATCTGTTGGTAACCGGGGTGAATATGTGCTATCTCCATGGCTTAAACTTATAATCTAATAATTTTCAATCCCTTTGCACATGCAATCTCAAGTTGTAGTTGTTCCACGTATCCACTGTCTTTGTTATTTTGTTACTTGCACACATGGTTTTAAATTGAGATTGCGGTTATGCTGCAAACCTTTATATTGTGGGGAATTATGGGCATATGCGATCGATGTGGCCTAAATTGAGGTTGTAATGCCATTGCAGAAACTTCAAAAACCGCAATATTGTGGACCACAATTTAAAACCATGCTTGCATGTTTATATAAATGTTGTTAATAGCAGCTATAGCACAGCGGAAATCAAGCAGATCGCTATTGTTAAGCAATGTGATATTTACTACAAACTGTTGTCAAATAAAAGCTATTGCAGCGCGAAAGCTTAGCGGAATTTGAACAAACCGCAATTTGCGATTGGCAATATTGATTGATATGTATTCGTAGAACTTGGTAAGGTATCTGTTGATGCAGAAGAACCAGTACCTCTGGTGACACATGAGAAATTACTGATTTAAACAGGAAGTGCAATGACAATTACTTTTCAAATCTTGTTTGCTACATTGCAGGATGGTGTCGTAGCACTATATGAGATGTGTTTAAGTGATTACTTCAACAAATTATACATGAAATATACTGACTTAAGAAAATATAATTCAGAATTATTTCCTACTATACCCTCATGATTGAATTTGAAAGAACTGAAAGATCATTAACTAAGGAGGATATCATATGATTAAGCATGGATGAAAATTCTGAACTTTTACTCATAAAAATAGAAAGAAATGAAGATAAGTGAAAGAATTTCTTGCTCCCCTCTCTTCACTTTTTTCTTAGAACAGATGATAAATTCCACGATAATTAACTTACACAACTACGAGGTCTCGAGTTTGAACCTAAGACAAGACGTCCAACCTAGCCATATTGGCATTTGCCGATTGAGCTAGAACTTAAGGACTCTTCACTGTCATTTTATTAGTATGATATTAATAATTTCAGCCAATATTAGTGATTTTGTTTTGGTCACAACCATATATTTAGTGATAGGAGCTTTCTAATTCCATTGTGTATTTTTACTGCTTTATTATGTATCCATGAAGGAAAGAAAAATCCAATTTCTGATTTTGATTCTCTATCTTTCATTCTATGTAGTGTTGAATTCTGAAAATTTATTGATGACAATGTTTTTCTCATTCATGACCTTAATTTTCATATGGTGTTTTTGAATGATAGACAAGTTGACTCCTGCTGCATTTGAGAAACACTCTGGAAGAGAAACAGCAAGGAAATGGAAGAATAATATTTGGGTTATAGTTAATGGTGAGAAGGTTCCATTGTGTAAAACAGTGCTGCTCAAATACTACAATCAAGTGTCAAAAGCTGCTAATGGCTCTCAGAAATCCCAAAATGGTCACCGTGATGAGTTTGTTCGCTGTACTAGGTGCAACAAAGAGCCTAGATTCCGTCTGAGATCGAAAGAGCAATGCCGCATTCACCATGATGCTGTGGCAGATGCAAGCTGGAAATGTTCTGATCTTCCATATGACAAGTATGTTTGTTCCCTTACAATTTATACTTTCAGTAAGAACTGAAACCTAAGTCAGCAAGTTATGCTTTTAATGACGGTGACTTGGAATTAATAATGTTTATTTATTGTTCATAAATTAAATTAACCATACTTCAAATGAATTTTCTTTCATATGTTTATGTTCATATGATTCGCCATACTCTTGAATTCTCCTGACACTGCTTGTCTCTCCGGCTTGCATCTTTAAGCTGTCTTTTATTAGAAGAGGTTAGTGTTTGGGGATATATTAGGTTGATTTAAATGGTTTAAACTTTTTTTACTGTGCTTTATAATGCCAATATTAATGAGCTAAGACTAATTATTAATTCCATTGTTTATTTTTACAGTTTAATCTCTGCTCCTAAAAATAATTAGGAGCAGAAAAAAGACTAATTAGTCTTTTTTCCTAAAATCATTAATATTAGGAGTTTTAAAATGTCATCGTGTATTTTTACTATGCTTTTTTAGTCTTTGCTCTCTTTCTTTCTTTTTTCTTTTTTTTTTTTTTTTTTTTTTTTGAATGGGTTGGGTTTTTTTATTTTGG
>NC_021165.2:58425632-58438899 GCF_000331145.2 Cicer arietinum | reverse complement strand
TTTTTTTTTTTTTTTTTTTTTTTTTTTTTTTTTTTTTTTTCTGGAATGGGTTGAGTTTTTTAATCTGGGTATGGTGAATGGTTCATATAAGGTAACTATGGGGTGTATATAAGTTCAAGTTCATTTGTTTCTAACATACCATTTTGATTTGTAATGCTGGTTTTATTGTGCATGTATTTTCAGTGTTAAAAATAATAATTCAGGTAGAATATCTTCTTGTTATGTCTATTTTTGTAACAAGAACTTTTGGCTTGGTCTCAGTGCAACTACCAATCTTGCTCAAGAACTTTTTTGTTGCTTTAATGATTCTCTGTATTTTGTCATGAACCAAAAATCCTAAAAGAACGTGAGTGGTTTTTAATTTTATACTTAATAAACCAGTTCTTTCAACTTGCAGCATATATCCATTTCATTTTGTTCTGTCATGTCTTGAATCAAATATTTCTAGAAATTAAGCTGTTGGATGAAAACATAAATGGTTTTTATTTTTAAACAACATAAATGGATTTTTATATCCAACATCACCATTTATTTTTTCAATCAGTTAATTGGTATGGTTTGGCATTGACAGTACTGGCTTGTTTTCACAATGTGTATAGATTATGTATACCATTTACAACTTCTGTTGGCTTTATTGTCGTTTTAGCTGGAAAGGATCAACTTAGGATTAATTGTAAATGACTCAGAATTCGGGCACAAACACTGTCAAATTAATTATATTTCGTCCTGACACAACCTCAAGAGTTGCACTTGTACTGTTTATTTATGCATATCATGTGCGCTCTAATCATATTTGGATTTAATTCATATACAAGATTAGTGTAAAGACTTTTTAAACTGCCAATCAATCAAAATCATGAGATCATTGAAAACGTTTGTCTTGAGTCATAATTATTTTTAAAATCATACATATATTTAGTTGTGTTTTGTTGACAATATAATTTTTTTTCACACTCAGCATATCAAAATTAAACTTTTTATATTGTTTATGGAGCCTCTTAGGAATAGTAAGTTTTTCAGGATAACATGTGACGTCGAAGAAGAACGAGGAAGTCGAAGAGTTTACAGAGGATGCGGTCGATCTCCAACGTGCAAAGGTTGCACTTCTTGTGTGTGCTTTGGGTGCGACATCTGCCGTTTTTCAGATTGCAGCTGCCAGACCTGTACTGACTTTACTAGCAATGCAAAAGCTTGACTCTGAGTCCTCAGCAGCAGCAGCATTGTGTTTTCTCAAAACTTGTTCCTATGGGCTGACTCATTATTTATGCCTATAGATTATTAGAAATGCTTAATTTTTCTAATTGGACATCATTACTAGTCTATTGAGTTCATCTTTCATTGTTCTCATTGACTTGATCATAAATTTCAATCTTAACAATTTATTATCTTACACAATGTCTCTATTCTCTTTCTCCCTATCTCTCTTCTCTCCCTCTCTCTACATATCATATGAGAAAAAATTGTTAGAAAGAGAATAATGAGTACCTTTTATGAGATATCCAACTAAGTATCACTAATGAGTGTTTCATAGCTTTATGGAGCATTTGTTCAAGTTTTGTTTTCTCTCCATTGGAGCAATTTTAGGTCATAGGTTAGGTTTCATACACTTTTTTGTAGATTTTTTAAATAACATATGGTATCATATACATAAAAAATTAATCTATTTAGTATTGTGGAAGCTACTTGGCAATGGCTTCGATGTTGAATGCAAATAAAAAATTTAAAGTGGGTCGCATAAGGATTGTTTAAGAATCCAATTATTTGAGCATATTTATGGATGAATTTATTGGGATTAAAAATCTAAAATTGCATTGATTTGAGTGGCACTAAACTTTTCTAAGAATTTTTGTCGTAAAACGTAGGTCTCGTTGTAAATTTTAGTATAAGCATTCAACTATATAAAATTTTGAAGTTTATATCATTTTCATATCCTTGGATTTTATTTGGATTTGATAAGTAAGTCATAGTACTTCGTATTTGCATTAAGTTGATAGAATAATATAGTTTTTCTCTTTTTTCTAAGACACACATAAGAATAAAAATTATTTTGTGCACTTAAGCAGAAAAATGAAAGGTGTCTTTTGTAGGTAGAGGGAAGATTAATTTATGCTATTCAATTTGAGACGCTCATCAAGTATTAGTTTTCAGATGAAATTATTCCTTTAATATTTAGTGATTACTATAATCTTTACATTTCTAATTTCTAATTCTTAATATTTAGTGGTTACTATAACCATTGTCTTTTTAGTCTTAAAATTGATGGTTAGTATAATTTATTTTAGACTAATAAATTGAATGGTTATGAACTCGTAAAAATTCTTAAACTCTCCTACTTGATCTAAAATTTAAAGAAACCAATACATAAATATCATAGATAAAATTCATGTATCAAATCTTATTCATGTAAATACATAATTAATTTAATATAATAAAACACTAAAAGTGAGTTATGACAATCATGTATTATTTTTTTTTCAAAATACACTTTCTTCCATATACTACATATACTAGTGATCTACTATACAAGTACTTAAGCACCACATAAATACCATGATCAATTGGCAGTGGGAATGAGATGAGACGATACTTATCTCTCAGATACCGGGTTCGCACGACCTATAGCGAATTTTTGTCTTCCATGGGAGTCGAATCCGGTACCTAGGGGATAAGTACCATCGTCCACACATTCCCCCTACCAATTGATAAATGTTTCTAGGACATTCATGTTATAACTCATAATTAAAATTACTTCCACAATGACTAGAAACAAATTATAAGAGTTCGAAAATATATAATTATAAAGAGCTTAGAGTATCAACATCATCTAATATATGATCCAATAGAACAATCGAAACCCATTCTATGTACATGTTCCTTAAATGTCTTTGATTTTAACCCTTTAGTTAACAGGTCATCAATCATAAAGTTTGTTCTAACATGCTCTATGGATACTTTTTGTTTATGAACTTCTTCCTTGACAAAACAACTTCAAAGCATGCTAAAAACTCAGCTTCCATGGTACGTGAAACAACAACAAACTACTTAGAACTTTTCTATGATATGACTCCTTCTTCAATGAGGAATAAGTAGCCGAAAGTGGACTTTATTGTGTCAACACATCCACCAAAATCTGAGTCTCTATATCCAATTACTTCTAATTGATTAAATCTTCTATACATGAGCATATACTCTTTAGTTCCTTGCAGATACCTCAAAATGATCAATTCCAAGATTACTTTGATACCTGCCTAATATTTCAACCGCAAAGATAATATATGACCTTGTGCAAGTTTGCACATACATTAGACTACCCATTACAAAACTATATGGAACAAATTCTTTTTTTTCTTTCTTCTGCTCTATGTCATTTTTTGGACATTGCATGAGACTGAATATGTCTTCTTTTTGGATTGATACAATTCCAGCAAAACAATTCTCCATGTTAAATTTCTTTTGGATTTTATTGATTTAGACCTTTTGAGACAATCCAAACAATCTTTGTGATATGTGACAAAATATTTCAATTCCTATCATGTAAGGACGCCTCACAAAAATCCTTCATTTAAAAATCTTAGAGAGGTATTCTTTAGTCTCATGCAACATGTTTAAACTATTAGTTGCTAGCAAGATATCATCAACATATAGGACCAAAAACATAAACTTACTCCCATCGATCTTTCGGTATATGCATTTATCAAATAGATTTTCTTCAAAATCGAAAAAGTTAATGGTATCATTGAACTTAATTTACCATTATCTTGAGGTTTGTTTCAGTCCATATATTGATTTATTATGTTTACACGCCATATGACATTTCCCTTCAATTGAAAAACCCTCAGGTTGATCCATATAAACTTCTTCTTCAAGACTACCATTTAGAAAGGTTGTTTTTACATCCATCTAGTGTAACTCTAAGTCATAATGAGCGACCAATGTCATGATAATATGCAATGATTCTTTCTTTGAAATAGGAGAAAATGTTTCTTTATAATCAATATCCTTTTGAGTATATCATTTAGCAATAAGCCGGGTTTTATATCATTCGATATTTCCATTTGAGTCACGCTTGGTCTTAAAGACCCACTTACAACCAACTCGCTTAGCACCTTCTGACATTTCAATGATTTCCCAAACTTTATTTTTTTGCATGGATTTTAACTCATTTTTCATAGCATCAACCCATTTCTCTAACTCAACACTGTCTATAACTTGTGAAAATAAAATTGAATGTTCATTGATTCGAATGTTCGACTCTAGTAAATAAGTCTTATAATAGCTAGGAATAGCTGATTTTCTTTTTCTTTAGGATTTCAAAGAAACCTCTTGAGACTCATTTTGTTCAAACATATGCGAGTTAGTTTCTTCATTGGGAATGTTTTCATTCAAACTTTTTTTTTTGTTTTTAGAATTTTCTACAACACCATTTGGAACAGTTGTCCACAAAGGAATGGTAAAGTAATATTTACCTTAACTTCCCTATGTCAACATTTTGTTGTTCCTCACTCCCACCAACTTCACCATTTTCAAGGAATTTTGCATTGATAGTTTCTACAATTCTTTGACTATGATTAGGACAATAAAAGATGTACATTTTAAAGTTCTCTGGGTAACCAATAAAGCAACCACTTACTATTTGAGAGTCTAATTTTCTTTTGTGCGTATTATATACTTATGCTTCTACTGAACAACCCCAAACATGCAGGTGCCTTAAACTTGGTTTCCTGTTTGTCCATAACTCAAAAGGAGTTTTAGAAAATACCTTTGATATGATCATGTTTGTCATGAATCACTTTAAAGATCGTTATAGGTTGGAAACTTACAAATTAGAGCCAAAATCATGTTTTGCTGGAGAACGCAATAACCGAAGCTACGAAACTCAGAATTTGACGATTCCAAAATGAGGTAAAAGATGACGTTGCGAAATGCAAGTTTGATTGTTGAATTGCCAAAAACAAGTACATAGAACTCGATATACGATCACAGATTACTGAACACCAAAATTGGTAAAATTTGTGTATTAGGGTTTGATGAAAAGGAAACTCAAAATTATTATTCAGCAAACGAACTGAGAATAGAATGACGCCACAATCTAGGGATTGATAAGCCAAAAAAAATGCCACAATGATTAAAAACCTTGATAAGTTCAAAGTGAATTCTTTCAAGAACTCTAGAGAGCAAAGTCTCACAAAAAATAATGTTAAAAAATCTCCCTCAATGAGGTTACAAATTCATATTTATAGTAAGTCTATCTGTAAACATAAATGGATCATAAGTGAAACCACTCTCTAGGCCATAATGGGCTTACATCTTATTTTTTTCTAAAATAAAATTAATGTAAGGAAGTAAAGTATTTTCACTTACACATAACATAAATTAAATCTATAATAAAACTATTACAATTCCAAATCAAAGCAAACTAAGAATTATTACGACCCAAATAAAAATAAATAAAGTTCATTCTAATTTATTAAAATATAGATCATCTTCATTCTCTTAAGGTCATTATCATTCTCTCTT
Organism: Cicer arietinum; assembly: GCF_000331145.2. NCBI lineage: Eukaryota > Viridiplantae > Streptophyta > Magnoliopsida > Fabales > Fabaceae > Cicer > Cicer arietinum. The sequence goes on along the minus strand of NC_021165.2, from coordinate 58,433,382 downwards.
TTTTTGAAGAAATTTTACCACGAATTTAAGCTCTATTATATCGTACATGAAGAAATAATTCAAACAAACCACAAGCTCATCATATCCACCGGAGTCAAATGGAAATTTGGAAAAGTCACCAAATGTGATAAGTCGGTGAAACAAATTTCCATCTTGAACTTTTGACATCTTATCAAATTTATGGTAAATGTAAGAAATTCTAAAGATGAGAATAAAGTTATACCTTTTGAAGTTGATATTCACGACCAAATATACATTCTTTAGATTGAAATTTGTGGCAAACAATATGTTACTCTGTATTTGCAAAGGTTTCAAAGCAATTTGAGTCTCATAGAATGGTGACTCAATAATTTCCTTGCAAGCATCCTTTTGAGAAACCTTTGAATAGTCACCTTTAAGCACTAACATTGTTTCATTCACCTCACTCTCTTATTTAAATAGACTTTCAATTTTACCATCAACTTTCTCTTTGCTTTCAATGTTAATATATTGATGACATTCCTATTTTAGAGGCACTTCTTCAAACACTTGCAATAGAGAATTATCAAAGTTAGACAAATAATTGAAGTCAATTTCTTGCCATTTGTCTCTCAAATGTTTTTCATCTTCTGCTTCTTTCTTTTCTTTGATTTTCTCTTTCTTTCTCAAGGCTAGCTTCTCTACTTTTCTTGTCTATTTTGCATATCCATTTTCGTACAGATATTTCACATACTCCAGATCTAATACCAAATCTCAAATATATTGATGATACGATATACTTCTCTTTTTTTGTTGATCCTCATCACCACTTATTCCTGCAATATTATAAATAACAAACAAACAAAAGTGAAAGAAAAAAAACCACACAACTCACATGTTTACACTCTTGAACTTGTCACTCGTGTTTCATTGAATTTAGGTTTTTTCTATAATGTATCTCTCTTGCCCTTTTCCACTCAATTGCTTTCTTCAAATTCTTAATTGAATCAGCAAGAACCTCAATATTTTTGAACCAAAATCCATACAAAGAACTTAAAGTAACACAAAACAATAGTAATGTGATTGAAAAAATCATAAATAAAATTTTACTCGATTCCAAAACCTAGAGACAAACTCTGGTGCCAAATGATATGATCTTGTTTGTCATGAATCAATTTAAAGACCGTTATAGGTTGGAAACTTATAAGTTAGAGCCAAAATCACATTTTCCTAGAGAACACAATAACCAAAACTACGAAACTCAAAATCGGACGATTTCAAAACGAGGTGAAAGATGACGTTCTGAAATGCACGTTAGGCTGTTGAATCACCGAAAACAAGTGCGTAGAACTCGAGATAAGATCGCAAGTTAATGAACACGAAAATTGATAGAAATTGTGTATTAGAGTTTGATGAAAAGGAAACTCAAAATTATTATTCAACAAACATACCGAGAACACAATGGCGCCACAATCTAGGGATTGATAAGCCAAAAAGAACGCCACATGATTATAAACCTTGATAAGTTGAAAGTGAATTCTTTCAAGAACTCTAGACAGCAAAGCCTCACAAAAAATAATTTTCAAAAATCTCCCCTCAATGAGGTTATAAATGCATATTTATAGTAAGTCTATCTCTAAATCTAAATGGGTCATAAGTGACACTATTCTCTAGGCTCATAATGGCCTTACATCTTATTTTTTCTAAAATAAACTTAATGTAAGGAAGTAAAATATTTTCACTTACACATAACATAAACTAAATTTATAATAAAACTGATACAATTCTAAATCAAAGCAAACTAAAAATTATTACGAACGTAATTAAAATAAATAAAGTTCATCATATTTTACTAAAATATGGATCATCTTCATTCTCTTAAGATCCTTATCAACCTTGCTATGAACTCTGTTTAATAAATACACAACTATTTTTAATGCATACATTCACAATAATTTGGACAATGAAGAGTTGCTCATCATACTTGTGACACCCTAAACCTTAAAATAGTATATATATAATAATTTATATTATATTTTTATAAAAATTTACAGCGGATAAATAAAAATCATTTTAGATGAAAAAGAAACTTTTATAAGTTGTTTAGATATTACGTTTCTCAAAATATAAATGGAACACATTATATATTTTTCCTCCCATAAAACAGTGCAATCTCAATAAACTTGATTTACCTATAATTTCTTAATTTAATTCCAAAAACTTATTAGATACACATTAAACACAACAAAACAATCACAAGATGGTATAATGTTATGCACGCTCCTTATAACTATATGATGTAGATATAATATCTGTTACTAAGAGAACTTTCACACAGAAAATCACTCATATCAATGGAAACAATAAACCTGCCACAAAGACAACTTCCACGAAGATGCATATGTCATGACATGGTCGTGCATTATTAAAATAAAACATTCTCACACAGTCCATTAAAATGCATATTGTATGACATGCTGATGTATTATCAAAATCAAACATTCTCACACAATCTACTAAGATTATGTGAAATGCTTCAAAAACAACTTATACGAAATCATTACTTTATTCAAATATCACTAAGCACATACATCATAGGTTCTTATCATGAAAATAAAATATTCATAAACAACCATCATAAAAATCAAAGTTTTCACCTCAGATATCATGAAAATCATATATTCATAAAAGTATCATAAAAATCAAAACTTTAATCTCTTACATCATAAATATTAAAACTTTCATCACATACATATAGAAATTAAAAATTTCATCATATGTCACACATAAACTCATATTTTACTCCATATATCATAAATAAGTCTTTCAACACATTAAAAATAAAAACGTAAACTTTTTTCACATATACCACATAGTTGCAGAATTTAAATTAGACAACACTGTATAAAAGTTTCTAATTCTTTTTTAATCCTACATACCCAATTTGTCATATTAATTCAATTATTACTAAATAGGGTTGCAACCCTACGTAGCGAGCCCGAATGAACTACTCTGAAATACGGTTTTCTCGTGCACATCACATTATAACATGCTCATGAAATCAAATGTGATCTTACCCCTTATCTTATTTTGACACTTTCAAATGCTAATCCAAGTCCACAAATAAACATCCTCTACTCCTTTGACTCCTCGTACTCCAATCGATCCAATTCGACATGTTATGGGTAAACGTCAAAAATAAAATATGAAAACACACTCTAAAAGGTCAATTTCGAAATTAGTTTAAAGAAACTTACTATAAATCAGAAAAATAATCAGTAAATAATATAGCTACTGCTCACACAATCATTATGGCGTCGGTTTCACTAAAATCAGACTTATAGTGAAAAATGACGCAGAATAATGAGCTTCATAAACAGAGAAGTCAGGTATTTGAGAAAGTAAATGAAAAGGCTAAAACTCTTGTAAAAGGTGTTGAAATAAATCACTCAACAAGAGAAACAACATACTTAAATTTGGGAAGAATCAGAGAAAGTTTTATGGACAGTCGTTGCATACCAGAACCAAGTTTCTCTCAAAAGTGCATGAGTTTCTTCTTTTCCTTTGATTTTATACCAGTGCAGCGACTCTCTAGCTATCGTTTCTCTGTTTTTTTTTTATTATATAATTAAATTTTACTCTTACATATGGGTTTAACCCATAAAACACATTTTACTCATTTATTTTATTTTGTAAAACAAAACCATTAATTATCAAAACTAATTTTTAACACAAGTATATTTATAAAACATTATATATATATATATATATATATATATATATGTATATATATATATATATATATTAGTAATATCTAAAATCAATGTACTCATAATTATTATCATAATTTTTAAAATATTTCTTTTTTAAATATTTACATTAAGATACTATCAATCTCATAGAATTGTCAAAATGATAAGATAAATAAATATAACACTAACGCTTTATATTAATTATTAAATCACGATAAGTATGTATAAAATCACCGTATCATAAAAATTATATTAAAAAAATTAATTACAGTATTACTAATATCATAAGACAATTATTTATAAAGTAAATAATTAAAATAGGAAATAGTCAGAAATAGTTAAAATATAATTATGCACACATTAATCATTTAGTCAAACACACACGAAAATATCACCACAAATATTTAATGCAAATTTACACGTAAACTCACTCAAATTCTTCTCTAAAATACTCTTTTTAAAATACCATTATTTTTTTAAAAATAAATTAAATAACTAAACATGATATTTATAATTTATATTACTCATTAAATCAAATATATATACAATTATCAAACAATTGGAAACTCACACATATAAAGAGAAGTAATCATAAAATTAGTCAACATATATTTTAAAATAATTTTAACACCAAACTAATTCTTTAAAATACTAATAAATTAATGAGATAGTTGATTATATAATTTTGTGATGTTACAATACTCCTAACTATATCTAGTAGTGTTCGATTATGCCTTTCTGCCACACAATTTTGTTGTGGTGTGTGTAGCATTGTGCACAAATACCATGCATTTCTAGAAGTTTTGCAAATGTTCTTGGGCATTATCCCATTTCACCATGTTTTCTATAAAACTCATCACATCTATCAGATCTTACGATATTCACTTTCTTTTTAATTGTATTTTGACTTCATTAATATAAATCTCAAAAATATCAACTGTTTGAAAATTTTCTTTAAGCAAATAGACATACCCATAACGTGAAAAATCATCAATAAAAGTGATAAAATATTTTTTCTACCAAGAGATGAAGTTTCTAAAGGTCTACATATATTAGCGTATATAATTTCAGCAAGTTGTCTGCTTTTTGTGGCACTTTTTCTTATTATGTGTGATATACTTTTCTTTAATGCAATCCACATATAATCTAAGATCAGTAAAATCTAGATTGTCTAGAATCGAATTTCTTACTACCTTTTCTAGTATTTCCTTGGATATGTGACCCAGACGTTTATGCCACAAGTATGCAGAACATTTTTTAACCATGCTACGCTTAATTCCAATACTCTGATGATCGGAAAGCAAGGACTCATAAAATCAATCATGAAGTTTCAATCTATATAAACAATCAATAATATAACAAGAACCAATAAATTTATAATTATTGAATAAATTGAAACAACCATGTCCACCATTAAATTCAAAACTACAATTGTCCAACTTTGAAAGAAAATTAAACTCCTAGACAATGAAGGTGCACATATAGTATTTAATGAATCTAAATGATAACAATTATCCAAAATCAAACGATAAGTCCATATTCCTTCAATTGAAGCTTTATTACGGGTTCCCATGTAGAGAAACATTGTACTTTGGCTTGTGGTTTGGATCGTAAGGAGTCCCTGCATCATATTAGATACATGAGCAATAGCAAAAAAGTCAAGTCACCAAGAATTATGAGGAACATCAACTAAGTTTAATTCAAAAGTGCATACATATGTTTTACACATACCTTTCTTCTCCAACCAAGCCTTACATTTTGGACAATCTTTTGGTAGTGTCATTCTTAAGCACAAAAATGACATTTATTATGAGGCTTCGTATGTCCCTTTTTCTTAAAGTTTTTGGCTTTTGGCTTCAATGTTTTTCCAGCTCCATGAACTAGGTTGACATAATGATTCTTAACATGCTTCAGTCGATTCTCCTCTTGAAATAGTTTTCCAATCAATTCATTAGCATCCCACTTATCTTTCATATTATTATAGTTAATTTGGAAAACTTCATACTCATAAGGAAGTCGGTTCAAAATAAATTGGACTATAAAAGAGTCATCCACGGCCATATCCAAAGACTTTAGTCTTACTGCAGTGTTAGTCATCTCAATATTGTGCTCTTGCATGCTCCGCGACCCATGAAACTTCATGGTGGTCAGTTGAACCATCAATATACTAGCGAGTGACTTAGCAGTAGAGAGAAAATAAGGTATTCCTTAGCACTTTATGCCTGTGGAATTGTAGTCTTAATGTTGTTTGCAAGTGTCATTCCCATAAACATAAGACTCAATTTGTTGGAGTGCTCTCATGCCTTAAGCTCTAACTTTTCATCCTCATTGTTGTTATCATTAACAACGGGTTTATCCTCCAAAAGTGACAAGTCAAGGTCCAAAACACCTAAGTGGAACTTCATTTGTTCAATCTATTTAGAAAAAGTCAAACCATTGAAAATGGTAACAAATGTCGTTTGCAAATGAAGAGAAATCGCTGCAAAATAATCATAAAATATATATTCACATTAAATTTATCATATACTTAGATAAATACATCAAAAATATATATTTGATCCAAAATTTTAATTTCTCACACTCATGTTTATTGATCATAGAACAAAATTTTCCTTTGGATAAATCTAATCTTATGGTTAATTAACAATCATATTTTTATGACATTATTTCATTATTTTAACTTTGTCACTTTGGTGTACACAAGTTTTAATAAAATATAACTTGTTAGAAGGAACCTTTATAATTTTCTTCAATAACATTTAATCAAAACATGTATAAATGATTAAAATCAAACATCTATATATTGAAGATATATATATGCATCATATTAGTAAAGAAAAAAAATTATTTAAATTATACATTTGAATTTTCTTTTTATAGTGCTTAATATATTTCCTCTCAGTGCCAAAAAAAAAAAAACATATATAATAATAACAATTACATATTGAAGTTAAGTCCTTATATGCATATAAGTGAAACTTTATATATCACTTCTATAAAATAGATAATAATATTGAAAATTAGTCTAAATTCAAAATATATATGGTTCATTATATTTGAGCGAGATTAAAGTATCATAGATGTTCTTAAGTTTTAACTCAATTGACAAATGTCGATATTGTTAGGTTAAAAGTTTTACTTCGAGTTCGAACCGAGACCTCAATTGTATAAGTTAATTACGATACCATCTCTTCTAAGACCCAACAAAAAATTATCATAGAAAGAAAATCATAAATTTCACAACAAATCTCTAATACCACATGTAAAATGTAAGTGTCATTATAAACTTTTAGCATAAACAATCAACAACGTAAAAATCTTAAAGTTTATGATTTTCACATACCTGAATTCGATGAGGAAGTCATAGTACTTCACATCAAGTTGATAGAATAAAATTATTTTTCCTTTCTTTTCCCCTTTTCTAAGACACATATCAGGATGGAAATCATTTTGTGTACGTAAGCAGAAAAATCAACGTACTTTTTATGGACAAAGATGACTAAATTATAAATTTCATTTACAATTGCTAGTTCTTAAAATTAATGGTTACTATAAATTATTTTAGGTCAATAAACTGGAAGGTTATGAACCCATAAAAATTCTTACAAAGATATCTTAAACAAGATTTTAAAATCGAATATTATAGATGAAAAAATATGGTTAAAAGGGGAGATCAAAAGAATTTCGTAATTCTTTTCCTTATTTTTTTTTTCAAAAAAATTATTGAAACTTTTTATCTCGATAATTTTTTTACATTTAATTTTCTCGGAAAAAAAAAATCAAAAACTTTTTTTTCTTAAAAAAATTTTAAAAAAAGTATCAAAAGAATTTTAAATTAGTTTTCCAAAGAACTAGTTTGAAAATATTTGAACAAAATAATTATTCAAAATATTAAACTAGTTTATATTTATAATTCAGTTTCAACGGATTCAGAATTGCACTGAACTTATTGAAAATTGATTTTCAATAACTAAATCAGTCTATTAATGTAATCCAATTTAGTTCAGTTTTTACACCATAAATACTCATATATATAGCAG